>NC_045440.1:137019605-137039262 GCF_002776525.5 Piliocolobus tephrosceles | reverse complement strand
AGGCTGGAGTGCAGTGGCGCGATCTTGGCTCACTGCAACCTCCACCTTCCGGGTTCAAGCAATTCTCCCTCCTCAGCCTCCCAAGTAGCTGGGACTACAGGCGTGCACCACCATGCCCGGCTTTTTTGTATTTTTAGTAGAGATGGGGTTTCACCACATTGGCCAGGCTGGTCTCAAACTTCTGACTTCACGACCCACCTGCCTTGGTCTCCCAAAGTGCTGGGATTACAGGCTTGAGCCACCGCACCTGGCCTGGGCTAGGTCTTTAAAAGAAGATGAAAACGATTTGCTAGGCAGATCATAGAGGCCTTGTGCATCCAGCAAACTGCTGATTCTTCAGTCTGACTGGAACCCAACAGTCCTGGGACCAGGGCAACTGAGGGTCAGGCAGGAGAGATGGCAGACATCCCTACTGCTGTCCCTCATCCCTGGCTGGGGCTGGAGAACTGGCATTTCCACCTACTCCTCGCTCTTCTTGTTAAGGTTTGAGCGAGAGCACACAGCCCCTGGGCCCTGGTGTCTGAGCAGGGTGGGAGTAAGACACAGCTAGAAGACTTCTGCTATTTTTCTCTCTTTCAAGCAGTGGTGACACGTAGAGGGATGGAGGGCCTTTCAGAGAGAGGGGAGCCCCCAGGGAGGAGCAGGTTGGAGAAACGCTGATGGCATGTGGAGTTGGAGGGGCCTCTGAGGCCAGGTGTGGTTGGATCACCCAAGTGGCTTCAGCATGCCTGGCACATAGGAGGTGCTCAGTAAACACTTGCAGAATACATGAATAATCTACTTCCTGAGTAACCCTTAATGTCCTTGAAGGAGGAAGTGGAGGTGTCTGTGTGTGAGCCGCCTCCATCTCCAGGGACCCAGCAGAGAGAAGGGTGAACAGGAGGCCCCAGTAAACAACAGCAGGTGGCTCAAGGGCTCTGCTGCCAGGAAGCTGGGGCCACAAAGCCAGGTTGACCACCTTCTGTCCTCCGCCCACAGAGGCTCCAGCGGGAGAAGAAGCCCAATAACTTGAACGACACCATCAAGGAGCTGTTCAGAGTGGTGCCTGGGAACGTGGACCCCATGCTGGAGAAGAGGTCGGTGGGCTGCCGGCGCTGTGCCGTTGTGGGCAACTCAGGCAACCTGAGGGAGTCTTCTTATGGGCCTGAGATAGACAGGCACGACTTTGTGCTCAGGTGAGTGCCAGACCCTCTCCCAAGCCCACTGTGCTGCACCCAGGGGCCCCTTGGAGCTATAGGAAGCATCTTGGCTCAGGCAGGCAAGGTTCAGTCCTGGTGTCTCTGGACTTACCTAGGGACCCCAGGCTCCACACTGCACCCCCTAGGCCTCAGATTCCCCACCTCTGCATTATTGCAGGACGAGAATGGACTAGAAGGGCCTCTGCGTGCGGAGAAGCCATACGTAGGAGGTCCCGCGTTGTTGGAAGCTTGGCACGTGGAGGCCTGGGGAGAGAGCAAAATTAATGTGAGGACTCTTAAATCTTTAAAATTCATCCCCATGTTGTAATCTAGGCCATAATAAAACCACATCTTTTATGTAAAATGTATTTTTCCCTGTCACCAAGTGAAATAGATATTCCAGGAAGATGACCCAAGTCTGTCCTGAGTCTCTTGCCATTCCCACCACACCACTCATAAGTGCTCCATGCTGAGAAGTGCAGGGGTGGGGGCCGGCCATCCCCAGCAGCCTTCTAGAATAGTCTCTGCTGTCTGTGATTCCTGACTTTAGTCCTTAGACCACTTACCTGCCTCTTGGAGCCTCAGTGTACCAAGTGTCCCACGGGAAAGTCCATGGTAAGGATCAGAGTCAGGTTTCCTTGACTGCAAATATAGGGCTTTGGAAATACCCTTTGACTGAGATTGTCTGTGACAGGCAGGCAGCGGTGGTGATAGCTAGACTCCCTTGAGGTCACGAAAGAGAGAAAAATAGCTGAAGCCTTCTAGCTGTGTCTTCATTGTCTCTATTTTACAGAGGAAAAGGAGGAGGCCCGGGGAAGGCAGATGACACCCCTGAGGTCACACTGGAGGCTCAGTGTCTCTCTCGGAGAGCTCAGGCTGAGAACGGGTGCCCATGCTACAAGACTCAACTTTCTGCCCTTCTCTCCCAGGATGAACAAGGCGCCCACGGCAGGGTTTGAGGCTGATGTTGGGACGAAGACCACCCACCATCTGGTGTACCCTGAGAGCTTCCGGGAGCTGGGAGACAATGTCAGCATGATCCTGGTGCCCTTTAAGACCATCGACTTGGAGTGGGTGGTGAGCGCCACCACCACAGGCACCATTTCCCAGTGAGTCCCCCCTGTGGCCAACTCACTGCTCCCCTCCCTGCAGTGACACCCTGTCCCCCAACCCTGCCGTGGTCCTGCTGTGCCTCCACCGGGGTGCCTCCCTCCACCAGCCTCCTCCGGCACACACAAGCCCAGTTCCCGTGGCTGCCTCCCCGACTGTTCCAACTCTTCCCTCCCCATCACTTAACAAACCACAAGCTTTCGTGTCCTCTTGCTAACAATGCCCGAAGGGACCTCCACGCACCCTGGAGACTCTTCGGGAAGGGGCCGCCGCTAGAAAGGGTCGGCACCTGTGAGTTCTGCCTCTCTTTATTTCTGAAGTGCAGCCTGACAGATAACAGCACCTTGCTTTTCAAACGTACGTGAGCCTGGCCAGGTGAGGGTTCCTAAGAAATGAGGGATGGGGAGTACAGGTGCAGCCTGGGCCCCTCCCCAGGGCAGGCAGCGCTGAGCAAGGCAGCTGTGGCTTCCCTGACAATCAGGAACCTGGTTTCCTGAGCAGGCACCGCACGTGGCACTCGGCACATAGTATCTCAATTAATCCTCACAATAGCCGTTATCATTAACTCCATTGTCCCAGTGAGGACTCTGGAGCTCGGCCAAGCACCTTGCCCAGGATTGAACTCCACACAGAGCCTGTGCTCTTCATCTAACCCTGACTGAAGGCAAGTGCTTTGATGTCCAGATTTCCACAAGCCGTCTTGTCTTTGGCCAGGTTTTCTGGGAACAGAGCCAGCCCCGGGATGTGGGTGCAGGAGACAGTGGGGCTGTGCCCTCAGGAGACCAGGGGTGAGGGAGGCAGACCAGGGTGGGGCGGGGTGGGAGCCAGGTCTGGGTGTGGCTCAGCTGCAGTCTCCTCCGGGAGCAGGAATCACACCCGTGGGACCAGCTTTGACACCTTTGCACTCGGGGTGCATGCAACCGCCCAGCTGAGAAAGGGGCAGCCGCGGGTCTCACCAGCCAGTGCCCCAGCTCGGCAGGGGTGCTCTGGCCCTGAGAGGTGGAGGCACCACGGCCCCCACTCCATTCCTTAAGGCTGTGCTTGGAGCAAGTCCTCACCTTTTTGGGGAATAGGGGCCAAAACCCAGCAGAATGTCCTCAAATTAGGCAAGGCCACCCTCTGGTGTCTATCGGGGGTTGCTGTGGGCAGGGGGTTTCTGTGGCTGGGGTAGGGAGGTGGGGGTCCCTGAGGGAAGGTGTGGGGGTCCCTGAGGGAAGGTGTGGGGGGCAGGAGAGGCTACGCCTGCTTCATTCTCTAGTCACTACCCCCAGAGCTGCGTGCCCAGGTTCCTGGGCCTGTCTCCTGCCCCATTAACCAGCTTCTCTTTCTCCAACTGCAGCACCTACGTCCCGGTTCCTGCCAAGATCAGAGTGAAACAGGATAAGGTGAGTGGAGGCCCCAGCCCCTTTGTTCTAAGTTCAGGCTTCCTCATCTAAGGCTCTGCTCTCAGGTACGGCATTGAGTTGCAAGACAGCCCCCAGATCCCCAGGCTGCTGGAGGTAGCATCTCCCACTTAGCTAGCGCCCTGGGGGAAGAGGTCAAACACTGGGAGAGATTCTCAAAGCGGGATCCCCCGGGCCAGCAGCATCACTCGGGAGCTTGTCGCAGATGCACATCCTCAGACCCGTCTCGAACCTACTGATCAGAAACCCTGGCCGCCCCCACATTCTGGTTTTAACATGTTCTCCAGGGACCCCTATGCACGCTGTGGTTTGTGAATTACTCTCAAAACCAGGCCTCACCTCCTGCCTCTCCATCTCTTTCCATGTCTGCATCTTCCCCAGCAGGCCCCTGGCATGAGGCTGGCCAAGAGATGGGCAGAGGGCAGAAGAAGGAGGGAAGTGAGGTGCCTACCACACTGGCCTTTTGCATACTCTTATCAAACTGAGATAGGCTCAGAAAGGTCAGGAAACTTGCCCAGAGACACACAGCTAGTTCGGGATAAGGGTAGAATTGAAGACTTCCTGTGCCTCGAGCACCTGGCCCTTTGCATTGGGCTGTGCTGCCTCAGGGAAAAGGCCACTATGTGTCTGTACAGGGTGGGGTTGGTGGAAAGGACAGCCTCCTAGAGTTGGGAGGAGGCCACACTGAGAGGGGAATGGTTTACCAGAGGTCCACAGAATCCACCCTTCCAGTCCATTCCAAGGGGCTGGAGTTTGGCTTTCTGGACATACACGCCCTCTCCTGCCTGAGAAGTTCCTTTCATTGTCCTCAAGGCCGGCTTTGGGTGAGGAACCAAGGTCAAGCCTGATACCGGCCCCTCCCAGCTCAGCCACTGCCGGCTGCGTGACATTGGGCAGCTCACTTAGCCTCTCTGGGCTTCAGTTTTCTTATCTGTAGCAGGAGGAGAGGGAAACCTGGGACATGAGGTCATTTTAAGGATTGGTGATGATTCCAGCCATCATCAGGTGGTTTGGTGCTTATGTCCTCACTCATTGACAGTGTCTGGTCCCACGTCACGCTGTTCCCTGGAGCCCCCTTCTCCTGAGCAGTCTCCTGTCTCACTCCTTGGCCTCCTTGGGTTTTTCTGTGTGTCAGCTCAGCGATCCTCCTCACACGGTCCTGTAGGGCCCTTCTCTGCATCACTGCTCTCCATAGCACTTATTAGCTCAGCACCTCTGTCTCTTACTGATGTGGATGAGTGTCCATCTTTCCCACGAGCGTGGAGGCCCACGAGTGCAGGGGTATCCGTCAGGCTCACGGCTGTGCCTCCATGGCCGCAACAGTGTGTGTGTCTGATAGGCGCTCCATGTCCTTTGCCCACCGGAACTCACTAAGGGCCATGTCTTCCCATCCCCGCAGATCCTGATCTACCACCCGGCCTTCATCAAGTATGTCTTTGACAGCTGGCTGCAAGGGCACGGGCGGTACCCATCTACTGGCATCCTCTCGGTCATCTTCTCAATGCACGTCTGCGATGAGGTATGCCACCCTCCCCCTGCCCGCAGGGCTGCCCAGAGGACAGAGCTCACCGTCCTGTGTTCCCAAGAGAGGGCAGGGAGAGAGGGAGGGCAGGTAGACCTGGCCTGCCTCTTCCAGAAGCTCGGATTCTCTGTCTCTGTGTCAAGGCTTGCAACGTGTGTCTCCCAGGGTGTTTTAGTGAGTAACAGTGCTCTATGAGAAAGTTCTCGGGAGCAAGAGTTCTGGCACATTCTGTGTGAGTGCCCAGGACCATGGCGGTGGAAGCTCAGCTCAAGCAGCAGATTCCGGATACAGGAGCGGATTCTCATAGTGAGAATTGTCTAAGGCTGTGGTTCTCAATCCCACTTACTCCTTAGAATCATCTGTGGGTCTAAGTTCCAGCACCCAGGCCACATCCTGGCCCAATTTTTCCAGAATTAATGGAGCCAGGCCCCCATGGGTTCCACCGTCTGCCGACATTGAGAACTAGTGATCTCGAGAAGCATGCCTTTCCCTTCCGACGTCCTTCACCGTCTACCAGGCTGTGTTCGGGTTTCCACCGATGCTCTGAGAGGCCTGCTGCCGCCCCAGGAAGAGGAGCAGGAGGGCGGGTCACACAGCCCCCACTTCCTCCCTGACCCTGGGTTCAGGCAGGGCCCTCCTTCTTGTCTCATCCAGCCCAGCCCCAGCCCCACCTGCCTGGTGCCTGGTGGAAATCCCAGGAAGGGGTCAGAGGCATTGCAAGGCAGGTCCCCAGGCTCGGCCCTGCCCTGGTGTTCCCAGGTTGCAACGTGGGTGCCCCTGTCATTTCCCCACCCCACCCACCTCCAGCCAGCTGGTCCCAGACCCTTGCTTGGGTTTTTGCTCAGAGCCCTTTCTCCCACCGTGCCCACCTGTTTGGCCCTAATGTACCTGCCCTGGAGCAGGCCACGTCCATGTTGCATTTCCTTAGAAAGCCACATATGGCATGGAGCTGTCCTCTGTCCCCTCTTTGTCCCCACCCCTCCAATCTGTCTTGCACGCTGCAGTGCATAGCACATCCTCTCCCTGGAAACCCCTCCGTGTGATTCCTTCCAGTCATCTTGTACTGATTTTCCAAGACCCGGCCCACATGCCACCTCCTCTGAAGAGCTTCCTCTGACTTCTCAGGGCATGAGCCCCTCCCTCCTCTGTGCTGTGGGAGCCCTGAATTTAGCCCCAGTTCCAACAAGCATCACTCAGTGACTCCAAGAAGCTATAAGCCCCAAGGCTGCTTCCCCCAGCAGCTGCCCAGCTGGCATCTGATCAAGCTCTGCCTGAACTTCAACACAGCCAGTAGGGTGCTGGGCTCAGAACAAATGCACAGCATTTGTCATGTATGTGAAAGGCCTGGCCTAGTGGCCATGAGGGCGCCTGGACCAGATGAATGTTGGCCGCAGAGAAGAAAGGGATCAGCCCTGCCCTCTGCCTCAGTGCAATTGTGATTCTTGGACCCATTTTCCAGATGAGGAAAGTGAGGCTCCAACAAGTGATTTCACATGCCCAGAGCATCATGGAGTGGCAGAGCTGGGATTTGGGGCAGCTTGCTTGGCCCCAAAGTCCTGCTTTCCTTCCACTCTCTTCCATTCCACGGGCTCCTTCCTATTGCTTCCCTCTGTAGCTCCTCGATTCTGGAAGAATAGGTTGCCCTTGCTGCAGAGTTAAGACCCGGGCTCTGAGACCACCCACATGCAGTCATTTCTCAGGGTGCGTCTGGCATTGGACCTGAGCTTTACTTAACTTGCATTTGCTTCACCAAGCCTCTGAGAGTTCCAGGAACGTAGAGAAGGGTTTTAATGAAGGGTTAGTCTGAGTCCTTGGAAATGCTGTTTATGGTCCTGTGGGATTCCAGGAACGCCTACAGGCTTCCTTTCTCGAAGGTGCCACCGGCAGCCCTGCTGTCTGGTTCTCATCTTTGCTTTGCCCCCACAGGTGGACCTGTATGGCTTCGGGGCAGACAGCAAAGGGAACTGGCACCACTACTGGGAAAACAACCCGTCCGCCGGGGCTTTTCGCAAGACGGGGGTGCATGACGCAGACTTCGAGTCTAACGTGACGGCCACCTTGGCCTCCATCAATAAAATCCGCATCTTCAAGGGGAGATGACGCAGTGAAGGGTTGAGGATGGACGCGCTGTCACACCTCTGCGTTTCCAGCCCCAGCATCTTGCCGGAGCCGTTCCATCCCGGAGCTTGGAGGGGCAGCCCCAGGTGTGTGCCCAGGCACCGCTCACAGCCTCTTGCACCCAGCCATTGGCAGCATCTATTCAGCAAGGTCACTAAGTTCTGCCAGCGTGGCAGGGCATGTCTCGGAACCTGTCTTGAGTGGGGACAACGTCCCCCCACCGCTGCCCCAGAGCTGGGGAGGCGCTGGGAAAGGTTCACCCTCCACACACTAAAATCATTTTAGCTCCTGGAGCGAGCTTGGGGAACAAATGTGGAAGACGCCTATATTCTGAGACAGGACAGTTTCCCAGGAAGATGGGCAGAGACCTGAGTGGCGATTATGTCTAGCACACAGACATGCCAGGCGGTGTTGGCACTCGGGGCAAGATGCCGCCGTTCTTTGCACGAAGCCTGGCCTCTCGCTTGGCGTGATAACCCTGTCATCTTCTTCCCAAAACTCATTTATGAGCCACCAGAGGCTCCTACCCCAAAGATTTTCACAGAAACTGGAGGCCGGGTGCCGTGGCTCACACCTGTAATCTCAACACTTTGGGAGGCCGAGGCGGGAGGATCACTTGAGCCCAGGAGTTCAAGACCAGTCTGAGCAACATAGTGAGACTCCTGTCTCTACAAAAATTAAAGATTTAAAAAAATTAGCCAGGCATGGTGGCACACACTTGTAGCCCCAGCTACTAGGGAGGCTGAGGAGGGAGGATCTCTTGTGCCCAGAAGTTTGAGGCTGCAGTGAACTGTGATCACACCACTGCACTCCAGCCTGGGCAACAGAGTGAGACCCTGTCTCTGAAAAAAAAAAAAAAAAAGGAAAAGAAAAAAAAAAACCAAACTTGGCGCCGTGTTTCTGCCTCCTGCAGATACCTCTTCCCAAGCAGATGTTCCTTTGAGTAGTCCATCTCGTGGTTCTAATCGTGGCGAGAGCGGATCTGACCACTTCCATGTGCCTTTGTATTTGGGAAAGAAAAGCATGCACGGGCTGAAATGAAACAAAAGCCCTTACTTGGGAAAAGGGACCCCCACCAGCGGCCCTGCTTGCTTTCTGGCTGGGAACATCTTTTCTGGTTTCCTGAGCCAGCACCTGAATTGGAACAAAGCTCTGAGGATATTCAACAGCACCCAGCAGCGCGTCAGAATGGAACGTACATTCTCATTCTCAAGACTCTTCAATAGGGTGCCCGCAACCTCCAAAGCCACACAGGAGGCTGCCAGCAGCATTTTCCCCGAGGGCCTGAGCTCAGGGGCAAGTCCCTGCTGGCCATCTTGGGGCTGTCACTGGGGGTCTGGGCCAAGGATATCCCAGGAATGGTGACTGCCACATACCTCATCTTACTCCCCAGCTATTCTCCTTTCCTTGTTAGCCTTCCTGATTATTTATTGATTCTTTTTTTTAATTCAACTGACATTGTTGCACCCTGGCTCTTTTGGTGGTCCTGGCGTTTTAATGAAGCTTGCCTCACCCAGTAGCTGGGAAACGGGGGTGGGCTTAAGGGGGGTTTGTAGGAGTCCTCAGACGTGGGATATTGTGGGTATCTAGGGCTTGGATGGTTTGTGGAATGTCCTCAGCATCCTCCCATTCCAACCCAACCTTCCTTCTTCCTCATTGTGGACTTGGATTTCTTCTCAGGCTAGGAGTCTCTAAAACTCTGTGAAACCTTACTGCTGCTGGGTGGGGAGTGGAGAGTAACAGAAATGTGGGAAACAGTGATTGTTGGCTCCAGTTACTAATGTTTAAGCAGGAAAACCACTTTTCTTGTTGAAAATATCCCTGAAAAGGCCGCTGCTGCTTTGAGGAGGCGTGACTTTTTCCTGGTGGAATGTGACGGAGGCATGGGCCTGTGCTCCCAGTCTCAGGGGAGCCGCCTGTGCACACGGGGAGGGAGGAGCCTGGGGACACCAGTCATGGGTCACAGGTAGCTTCAGGCCATTCACAAGAGCCCCCAGAAGTTGCATGCCAAGTTTGGTTTTTTCCCTGAATCTCTACTTAAGAGCATTTTTCTGGAGAGAGGGTCTATAGCTTTTATCAGATTCTCAAAGGTTCAGAATGGGGAATGTGTTCAACAGAAAACCTGTTTCAGCTTTAAAATCCTCCAAAACTTTTAAGATTTTTTTTTTTTTCTGAGAAAGGCTGGTAAATCGCTGAGTCGTCATTCAGAACATACAGCCTCGAAGGGCAGAGTTCACAGCCATATATGAGGTGAAGAACTCAGCAAACGTTTGTTGAGTGACTGAGTGACTGCAGGGGCAGACTCCAGATCATCAGACACTGAAACAGAGAGTGATGCTATCTCCTGAACTCTTCCCTTTCTCCTAAAAGCTGAGTCTATACAGGGATGGCAGGCTCGGGCTGAGCAATCGACTTCTCTGGGTCTTGCCGTATAAGAATAGGTCCCTGGATATGAAGAGGCGTCTGTGTCTGAGCCACATGCTGCCTGGGTCGATGGCCTGGTCTCCGTCTGGTCTCCCCGTCTCCCACTAGGATGGTCAAGCTGTGAGATCTCTTCCAGCCTCCAAATCCAGCTCTCCCGTTATACTGATGAGAAAATCAAGGCCACATTGCAGCTGGCTGGGGAGTGGAGAGTGATTGGTGACTCTAGTTACTGATGTTTAATCAGAAAAACCACTTTTCCTGTTGAGCACATTTGCTAAAAGGCTGCTGCATAGGGAGGTGTGGCCTTTTCCTGGTGGAGTGTGAAGGAGGGAAGTGACGGGCAGCGTGCACTGTCTGGGACAGATAGCAGAAGTCAGAGTTTGAGCAGAAGTAGGGTGTTACCGGCACTATGCTGAAATTGTCTGGAGGCGGGCTTCCCAGCAAGTCTCCATTCAGCATCTGGAAAGAGTGTAACCAGAGCGGAGGCTCTGACTCTCCTGGGCTCTCTCAGCACCGAGCTCTGTCCGCAGGCCGCCTCGGTGTCCTCTCATGCCCTCCCGTGCAGGAGACCACATTTCTCTTTCCCATAGCCCAGCAGATAGCTCTTACGTTTCATTGGCTTAGCAATGGGCACTTCATGGAATAAAAACCAGTTGTTCCAGCCAGAATTAAATGCACCAGTTTGGCTCAAACCAACTGGAACTCATCCCTGGGGTGAAGGTGGCTGGGAATTAGACAAGAGTATGTGTTAGCCAGAGGGCAGTATGCATGCTGTCAGTAGGAGTACGACGAGCACTCGTGCCGGGCAGGCAGTGGCAGGGGCTCCCGCAGGCCACTGAGTCCCAGCCCACAACTCTTTCTACTCTGCAGACAGAGAGAGTTCCTTGGAGACTGGCCCTGCATTCACGCAGGGAACAGAGGGGTCCCTGCCTGCAGCACCCAGCGCTGAACCTGAAGCTGCAAAGATAGGCTGATGAAGTGGCCCATGAGGTGTCAGCAACATTCCAGCCCCCTGGGTCTCCCCAGTGAGTCAGGGCACTGATTTGCTCTAGCTGGAGCTACGTGCACCTCCCCTCCCCTCAGCCACCTTTTAGGGGAGAAAGGAGGGCAGATTTATAACCTCTGGTTCTCTGCAAGGATCCTGGGCTGGAAGAAAGTTCATAAATGGATGAATGCCTTTTAAAACTCTGGCTTTTCCAAACATCATTCAGCAAAGCATTTGGTTAGGCTTAGAGAGAAAAGCTAGATATGAGAAAATAGAACATAAAATAGGGGGAAAAAACAGAAGGTGGAGAGGGCAGTTAAGATCTGGGTGATTCTTTAGGGAAAGGGCTGGTTGGGAGGCTTTGATGGAATCTCATTCTCTGCCGTGGCCAGAAGGTGGTGCTAGAGGCCAGTCCCACCTGGATGTGACTGGCCTCTTGGCAAAGGTGGATTAAAACCACAAAGAACATTTAGAACGGGTATGTTTGCTTTAGTCTGAAAATAAATAAAAAGGAAACCAAAAGAACTCTCTCTCCCTCCCCTGGCTAGGATCAAAAAGGCCGTGTGCAGGGAAGCCCAAGCCTCAAGGGGCCACTGTCCAGCTAAAGATGCCTGCACACCAGCCATGCGCCATCAGGAGCCAGCACCTGTCCTCGCCCCTGAGAAGAGCCCCGGGGGTATCATTATATCCATTGTGGACATCTGGTTTGCAGCAAATGTGGCCACATGCCATCAGGATTATCCTGCCCTGTGAACTGGGCTAGCCAGTTTGGAGATAGAGTCAGCCTCCCCATTTTTGTTTGTCATGAAAACACCAGCTCCTGCACCTCTGGGGTGCTCCCTGACACCTGTGCAAAGAAAAGGAGGAAGACTTAGAAGAAAAGGCAGAGACAGGCAAGGCAGCATCTCACAGCTTGTCAGGATCAGGGCATTACTGACTTTTTTTTTCTTACCAAAAGAGCACTGAATTTCCTATGGGCGGTGAGCCACCTTTACACCTCCTGTTCTCCCTCCCAGCCCATCAGGCGATCCCATCATCCAGCCTCATCACTCAGCTTCTTCCTAGTGGAAAACTGCCATTGGTCGCACGTCCTGAGCTGGGGGACGTCAGCTTTAACCCTAGCCTGTGTCAGGGCCTCCCCCTTCAGCCCCCGCCCCTTAGGGTGATCGCGGGTTCCTTCCCTTCCTCCTGCACAATCGCTTCCCTTCACTGAATTCCCTTCAAAGCCAAAGTTTCTTGAGCACTTTTTCCTGTGTGCAGTCTTGTGTGTTTGGCTGTTGGTGTTTTAAAATTTGCTTTCTATTCCCCCTCGCCTCTCTCCACGTTGTTGCGCAGCTGAGCACTGGTTGGGATGCATTCAAATAACGTTAGCAAGATCCTGCTTTCCTCAGCCCCCGCTCTGTTTTATTTATTGTTTAATATTTCCAATGATCCAAATCAAAGTGAATAAACAAAGAGCTATTTTATCGTTTGGGTGTGTTTGTTGTTTTCCTACAAGGGTCGTGCATTTGCGCTGCCTTCAACCCTCCAGCTCAGAGGGCCTACTGGGTTGGCGTCACCACTACCGAAAGGCCAGAATTCAGGATACAGAGGAGAGCCCCAGCGAAGGCCTTGGAGAGGCCTCTTCTCAAGCCCAGGAGTGCCGTGCCCTGCTGTGTGACTGGCAAGTCACCTAAGTTCTCTGAACCTCAGCTGCCTGCCTCATGTGTCAAATGGGCGTGACAACACTGGCCATCAGAGGGGATGTGAGATTAAAAACAAAAGCATCTCAAGAGGCCCAGTAGACATGCACCACCTGCTCGAACGTTTGCTGAGTCAATTCACCTTGGCCAGGGCCTGATACGGGCTGGGCTAGAGTCTGTTCTCCCCCACAGAGACAGGCACACCCAGGGATGGGCATGAGTTTGGTCCAAAGTTGGCACTAATCTCCCTTTAAAAAAAAACACTCAGAAACCCAATGTTGGGAGCCTGTAAGACAAAATCGGTATAAATAGTAGCCAGGCCTCCCAGTTTGTGTGGCACACAGTACCTCCCTGGGCGTGGTCTTTAACTCTCAGAACAGCCCTGCAGGCTGGTGCATGGCTGAGGGTGGAGGTGGGTTCACAGCAAGGCGTCTCTCTCCAGTCCTGGGCCTCCTGTCTGCCCTGCTGCCTCCCTGCCACTCTGTGCTTAGCAAGGATGTTTCCTGAATCATTTGAGACACTGGGGGGATCTTCTGAGGGCAGCCCCCAGTGGCAGGATGGGGCAAAGATTCACACAGAGGCTCTGCAGCCAGGCCGCCCTGGGTCCTACCTATTAGCTGTGTGAGTCTGAGCAAGTAACTTAACCTCTCTGCCTGATCTCATGATGGATACGTTTGGTATGATATAATACCTCTGTATCCATACACGTAGAGAATTAAATGAGTTAACATACGCAAAAGGCTTACGACAACAAATGTTAGTTATTAGTACGTCAGACACAGGAGCAGAGAAGGAGCTGTTTGCAAGACTGAAATGGACAGCAAGGTTCTGCTGGGGAGCCGGGTCTGTTTCTCTCCCTCCCCCCATGCCTCTGTCCTGCTCCTGCCCCCTGCCACGGGCCTTCATGCTGCCCCTGTATCTTCTCTAAGTTGTTTCCTCTACTCTAGAGTTCCCTTTCCTCCTTGTCCCATCACTTCTCTGTCCTCTCCCTACAGGGCCCTGCCGTCATCTGGCGCTAACACGTGCTCCCACCCCTCCATTCTGTGGAAGATACAGCCTCCCCCAGATTCACTCCTGGTTGGCCTCACATCACAGCTGCAATGTGGATCAGTGGCCACGAGGTGGTGCCATGCTGCAGTCGGCCCCGCCGCCCACTTTTCCAGGCCAGCTCTGCAGGGCTCCAGTGCCTGGCCGCCCTGTCCTGCACATCACACCCTGGCCTCAGGCTAGAGCCCATGGCCAGGGAAAGAAATCGTCAGGGCCCTCCTTGGAGAGCCCTGAGGGCCTAAAGGCATTCCTCCAGGACGCCCCGGCACCTGCCTGGATGCTGGGACCAGAGTCAAGGCCCATCTGCCTCTGCACTCCCACCCCTCCCCCAAATGCAGATCCTCCCAGGATTTGGCCTGGAAGCCCTGGGACATCCTAGGGATACCTGCCAGGCTGTTCCAAACGCACAGTTGGCCATCAACAAAAAGCGAGGGGACTAAAAATTCCTAGGTAGAACTTTCCATTTCCTCTTCACTTTCCCAGGATGTTTAAGGTGCACAGGGATTGAAAGGAGAGTGTGGCAACCCACTCTCCTTTGCTCATTCTCTACATTCAGCCATGGATGGTATTTCCCACCCATGCCCCCCCCCCCCCCGTTTTTCTTTTCTTTCTGGTTGTCGATGGCCCACAGTGACCGGGGTGAGCCTCAGAGGCTGCCATTTTGCCCCTGACTGTGAGTGAGCACCTCCCAGGTGCAGCCGTCCTCCCTGACCACAGCATCACCTAGCAGGGTAGGGGTGGGGAGGGCCCTGTCTTCCAGCGCCCAGTCACAGGGGCCTCCCCGCGTGTCCTCCCAATGCCTCTGGCAGCTGGTTTATTCACACAGGATTCACTGAAGGTCCTCATGCCACAAAAAAATAATTGTCTGTGTACCCTCAGAGGCTGCTCCCCTACTAGGGGACAGAGGCTGAGGCAAGTCCAGGAGGCCGATGCCCTAGCAGACCTGGACAGGAAATGTCTGTGATGCTCCAGACCTTCCTCGTCTGCTGGGGAAGGGCCAGCCCCTGCTGCTTCAGCTGTTTCATTCAAGGACTCTGGGGGTCATATTCAAACACCTGTGGGATATCACCCTGATGACATTCTCTATAGAAATGATGGTAACAATGTACCTATCTGCCCTGCCCCCTCCCTCCATCTGATGCCTGCCCTGGGCCCATCCTTTCCTGAAGAACCAGGTGAAGTTTCGTCCACGTGTCAGAGTCAAAGACCTCCTGGTCATTTTCAGCTGAAACTTGAGGTCTCCATAATTCGGCAAATTCCAGGTTACCTGCTTCTCAGAGATGCCAGCTGTTACATGCCCGTATCCTCCCAATATCTTGTGAGTGCTTGACTCCAATCCTACTGCTATAGACCGAATTGTGCCACCCCGACCCATGTGTATGTGGAAGCCCTAAGACCCTGTTGGGGTGGTATTTGGAGACGGGGCCTTTGGGAGGTAATTAGGGTTTGATGAAATGATAGGGGCTCTTATGATGAGGTTTGTGCCCTAGAAGAAGAGACCCCAGAGATTTCTTTGCCATGCGAGGCTGCAGTGAAAGGCAGCTGTCAGCAGCCAGGAGGAGGGGCCTCATGAGAACCCCGCCACGCTGGCTCCCTGACCCCAGACTGCCAGCCTCCAGAACTGCGAGAAAGTACATTTCTGTTTAAGTCACTGACCTATGGTATTTTTTTAATTGTAGCCCAAGCTGATTCACATGCCCACACTAACACTGTCACCATTTCATAGGGTGAGGCACCTCAGGCAGGTAAGAGACTTGGCCTCTTTGAGCCTTAGTTTCCTCCCTCCAAATATAGAAGTAATAATAATACCTGCCCTGAAAGTTTGCTGTAAGGTAGACTAATGACCCATGTCTGCCAAGTAGGGGACATGGAGTAGCGGGCCGCAGATGGTGGTCAAGGAGTGAGCTTGGTGCAGGGAACCAATTGCTCCCTCTCCCCAACTACCTAAGACCCCTGTAGAGGTGTCACCCTAAGCCCTCCAAGGATGGCAGCTCTGCCCTCCTCTGTTTCCCTTGGACATGCACCTCCTGCAGGTGGAAAAGACTCAGCTGACTGATCAGACCCTGGGGCCCTCAGCGCAGCCACCTCTCAGCTGAGCTTCTGAAAAGCAGAGGCTTCCCGTTTTCTGGGCCCCCACGTGGCTGCACGTGGCTCACCTTCCAGGCTGATGGGGCTGCTGCAAAGAGGAGGCTGTGTTTGGATACAGAAAGTCAGTTCAATTGGATGAGATACTGAAGAGGGATATTTTGCTGCAATTCTAAGCCACATGTTCCAATTCAGCTTGACTCAGAACACAGCTGCAGGTGGTTCCCGAATCAATCGCTCCATTAGCTCAGAGCCCGTCCTGAGGGTAAAGGGATCGAGGCCCTAAGACCCCAGCCAGTTGAGATAGAAACCTGGGCCTCGTCAGGCTATAGATCACGAAGCCCTGGGTTTGGATGTGGCCTGCAGGGAGTTGAATGAGATGGTCCAAGGAGCAAAATACAGGAAAGGAGGTTAGAAGCAGCAGCCAGGGAGGCCACAGGTCTCTGGCATCGCGGGGCCTCTGAGGCTATAGCAAGGTCACTTCAAGGAGACTGAGGCCTCGCCCTGGTGACGCCTGTCCCCAGAGGTGGTGAAGTGTCACCATGCATGACCTGGGTGAGAGCAGGCTCTCTTTGCGATGGAGGTGGAAACTAGGTGGGAATCGCCTAAGAGCTACGAAGACCCGTGTATAAGGAGCGAGTAGGGCACTCCAGCAGTGTGCCAAGAGGGAAGGGCTGTGCAGGGCACTCCAGCAGTGTGCCAAGAGGGAAGGGCTGTGCAGGGCGGGCACAGGGTTAGAGGAGAAGGTCACATATTTGAGGAAGGCTGTTTTGACTAGCAGCAGAGACTACAGCCGACTTAAATGCTGTCCAGAAGGAGCCAGTAGAGAGAGGAAGATGCAGCAGAGAGAAGGAGGGTGGAGCAGGGCTCTCGAGAGGGAAATGGCATGGAGGGATCCCCGCTTCCATCACAAGAGGATGGTGAGGCGCCGGGGTGGGGACCCAGGCAGGGGCGGACAGCTTTAGCGGCACAAAGCTAAGGTCATTGCCATCTGATAGCTTCCTTTTCCCCTAGAGTTGGGGAGACAAAATGCTGAGCTGAGGCGAAGACAGGCGGAGAGAACAATTGAGGAACGTTTTCCCATGGACTGTGGGTCATCAGAGCAAATGACTGTGAGGACAGGCAGCTGGAGGCTGGGGTGGAGGGCTGGGTTGATGTTAGAGAGGATGCGTCTAGAGGGCCCCACCTGTGCACTCAGGTGTCTTTACTCAGCTGCTGCCTGGGTGCAGGGATGGAGGTGGGCTGCTGGCCTGCAGAGGGGGTGGAAGCTGAGTGAAAGAGGAAAGGCAGGAGAAGATGCAGACCCCGTGAGCGGATTCCTGTAGGTGTTAGGACACAGGGTCTTCCCAGGAACCACCTGGGGGCTGAGAGTCTGGGCAACCTGGGCACAAGGACTGCAAACAGTGGTTTCAAGATGGCACAGTTCCCAGTGATGGAGCGGGGCCCAGGGAGAGGCGGTGCAAGACATCCAGGGTCTCGGAGGGCAGGGGCTGCACGTGAGCTCCACAGGGACACCAGAGTCATGCCAGATAAGGGCACAGGTTGGGAAGAAACACCCTCCCTGATGTGCAAAACCCGCCATGAGTGAGGGAATGCAGGCAGCAAGATGGTGGGTGCTGGCAACAGGAAATTCGGAGCAGCGTGTGGCAGAGAAAGGTCCCAAACACCCACGTAGGCCCCGGAAGATGCAGACCTCACCCCAATGCTGCTGTCGGAGCCAAGTAAGAGAGCTGTGGGCTGGGATGTTGGCAGGGGACAGAGCCCCCAGGTTCATTGCGCTGGTCAGGCAACAGCCTGCCCCTTCACAGGCTGGTGACTCCCTGGGATGCCATGGTGCTGGGCACCTCCTGGCATACAGGGTACCCTAGGCAGATATCAGAACTCTCTCTTCTGAGCCCTCCGGAAGGTGTCTCGTAGAGCCAGTTGCCATGGGAAGTGGTATGTCCTGCGGACTTTTTCACATGCAGATACCCAGGCCCAGCTTCCGGTGGGCACCTAAATGCTCTGAGAACTTTCCTCCCACTTTTGTAAGTTTGGGATGGGCTTTTCTGAAGCTGTGTCCAAAATAGGGAACAATCGTTTGCATAGATTTGCAGGTGGCTGGAAGATTTCTTCCCGTTGTCGGCCACCCAAGGGGAGGGTATGACTGGGTCATGGACACCCATGGACAGCCACGGGCCCCAGCAGTCAAAGACCGGGGTTCATGCACAGACCCTCTCTGCAAACCAGGAACAGTGATTCCGGGCGTGTCTGCCTCACAGGACTGTGATAAGCGAATGTGCTTTATGTATATATTTCACTTGGCAAATACGCACTGAGGGCCACCGGGGCTGGAGATACAGAGACGGGCAAGAGAAGGTCTCTGCCACCAGAGGTGAGAGTTAACGGGGGACGGTCGGGCAGCCAGAC
Organism: Piliocolobus tephrosceles; assembly: GCF_002776525.5. Lineage (NCBI taxonomy): Eukaryota > Metazoa > Chordata > Mammalia > Primates > Cercopithecidae > Piliocolobus > Piliocolobus tephrosceles. The sequence goes on along the minus strand of NC_045440.1, from coordinate 137,021,299 downwards.
AGCGGCAACTCCCATGAAAAAAAGGGGCTTGTGAATAATGACTGCGGCTGGCTCCCTTTCACACGCCGGCAACATGGGCTGAGTGCTTTACCTCCATTAAGCTCATTTAATCCTGCAACAATCCTGCCAAGAGCCATTGGTCTCTCGAGAGGGGAATTTAAAGAGGAAACTGAGCCTCACTCAAGGAGGTTAAGTGACTTGCCAAGAAGTTAGGGACGTAGCCAGAACTTAAATCGCGAGGGCTGGGGTTCCTGAGTCCTGGGTAAAGATTGCAAATGCGCCATAATCCGCAGGGGTGTGGGGACAGAGGACGGTGCTGCTCCAGGGCAAAGCACTTTGGGGATGAGTGCCCATGGCTGGCTCATGGCGACAGAGCTGGCCCAGCCCAACGGCCAGGTTTGTTCATTCGGACCTGGGCCAAGAGCGCCTGGTGACGGTGGCCACCAGAGGGCGCAACGGACCCACCTTCCACCGGATTCAACATGGGGTTTGGTCGGGAAGCAGACACAAACTGAAAAACCTCAAGGGAAAAGCCACACACCCACGTGTAAGGCGGAAACTTAAAAGAACTTGATCTTAGATAGTAACAAGGACAACACATTCCAGATGAGGAGATTAATCTCTGTCATCCAGCTAAGAAAATAGATTGAGAAGAGAAGTCTGTGTCCAGTTGGAAAATGTCAACGCCCCAAGCAAGGGTGTCTGACCAGCGGCCCACAGCTTCAAAGGGCCACCGGCTCCTGCCTGTCCAGACCTCCACACCTTGGCGTTTCTACCTGGCCTCCCTCTCCCACCCCTTCTCCTTGACTCTCCAGTGATTTTTTAGCTGTGTGACCAATGGGGAAAGCCTGACTTCTCTGAACCTTGGTTTCTTAACTTATAAATGGGTGTAAGGTGACATAGTGTATATTAAGGAAAGACAGCAGGCAGCCTTTTCTGAGTCCTTTCTGTGTGCCAAGCATTTCACACGCATTTTCTCCTTTAATTCTCACAACAGCCCCCATGAATGACACGGGGGTGGTGTCCACATGGAAGATCTGAGGCACAGAGACTGTTAGTTACGTGCCCGTAGCCACAGTTCATAACTGATCAACCAGGATTAAAAACCAGGTCTGAGTCTGTCTGGGCCAGGACAGAAGAGGCTGCTGCTACAATACTGACAAACCCCCCAATCCAACGACCTAACATGGAACAACAAAGGTTTCTTTATTGCCGGGTCAAAGTCTGATGGAAGTTGGAGTATCCTACATGAACCCTGCATGTGGAGGCTCAGGCTACCCAGCTGTTTTCATCTTGGGACAACGCCAACTTCGACTTCAGCATGTGCCCTTCAAGGTCACTGCACAATGGGAGAAGGACATAAAGGTGGCTTGCTGGCTCCTAACTCTCCACATGGAGTCGATACTTGTCGCTTTCATTCCGGCTCTGGAGCCCAAACCAGCTACGTTGTCCAATCAAAGCTGCAAGAAAACTGGAAGGTGCCTCGGAGCCTCTGGAACAGTGGAGGGACACTAACCAGCTCCCCTCGTGCCTCTCCTCGATATCACAGACCTGGCCATGGAGCCAGCTGGTAAGAGGCTCCTGGCGCTGCCCTTGTCAGTACTGAGTGAACACAGGCCGAGTGCTCCATTCTGCAGGCTCAGTGGAATGGACAGGCCAGGGCGGACCCTCAGCAGGGACTCCAGGGGACAGGA
>NC_045440.1:136974043-137019595 GCF_002776525.5 Piliocolobus tephrosceles | reverse complement strand
CAGGGGACAGGAGCACTGCAGGCTCAGTGGGATGGACAGGCCAGGGCAGACCTGCGGCAGAGACTCCAGGGAACAGGAGCGCTGGGATCAAGGCTGCTCACCCCAGTCTCAATCCCTGCCTCCTGCTGTCTGAAAGGCTGGTGTGCTGGAGAGGAGCTGGGTGTGCTCCTGGCCTCTGGCTCCTTCTGCAAAAGCCGGTTCCCACTGCAGACTGTGATGGCTGGGCTGCTGTCTCATGGGAAAGTGAGCTCTGTCCTCAGAGCCGCACAGGCGAAGGCTGGAGAGCTGCTTTTTGGAGATGCTATGCAGCAACTTGGGCATCAGGGAAGAGACAGTGGAAAGAGAGCGGGTTCTGCTAATGAATCCAGGCCATTTGCTATCTTGCAGACAGGTGGCTGCTTCCCTACCTACACTGGCTTCTGGTGCCTCCATTTCCAAATCTGTACATTGGAGGGCTTGGAAAAAATCAATGTGTTTTACAATGTTTTGCCTAATTGCTCACTTCCCAGGATAGTTACGAAGAAGTTCACTGAGGGTAGAATGGTGTTCTTTTTTCCCTTCTGAATGTCCAGCACCTAACACAATGCCAGGCACATAGTAGGCATGCAAATAAAAATCCTGTTGATTGACTAGTAGGCCTTTTAGAGTTTATTCTAATTTGAATAGAAGGAGACCTAACATTTGCTGAGTGAGTCCCATGTTTCAGCCCATTCTCGGTGTTTGCGTGAGCTCACCCATCTGCTTCTCACATGACCCTGGGGACAGGGAGCCTCACTGACATGCATGTTTTACAGAAGAGAAAACAAGTGCTCTGAGAGGTGGACCACCTCGCCCAGGGTGCATGGCTGAGCAGCTGTCACCCCGAATGCGAACCTGGCAGTCAGGCTCAAAGCTTGCGTTCCAAACCGTTCCCTTGCAGCATCCCTGAAATGGCCATTACACGTGCCTTCAAGATACCTGAGGCTGTGTTAGCCCCAGCAGAGATTGAGCTTCTGGAGAGGAAACATGCCTGAAATGATATGAGCCCTGGCTAGTGATGATTTGCACTGCATCCCCCTCAAGGCCATAGGGACGGAGACTTTCAGCTTTGCTCCAGAGGCCCTTCAGTGGTGGCCTCTGTCAGCTGGTTCGTCACCAAGGAGCCAGCTCTGTCCAGGGAATACCAGGAGATGCCAGAAGATTCTTTTGGCCAAGAGCACTGAGCAGCCCCAGGTGGGAGTGTAGCAGGCGGCAGTGCGAGTGCTCATGCAGCTCAGAGAAGAGAGTGTGGTCACACCAAGCTGGGTGCTGAGGGTACAATAGGAGTTTACCAAAGAGAGAAAAAGGGGAGAGGCTAGGTGCCCTCCATTGACTTCCAGGACATGCCTGTGTCCTTGTTTGCTGTTTTCTTCTCTGATTCCTTCTCAAGCACTTTGCAGGTCCCCCGTCCTCAAAACTGCCTTCGACTAGCTGCACTCTGCAAGGCTCCATCCTTGTCCCACTTCTACAAACCAGTCACACCACACTCATCCTGGCCATGGGTGCCACAGCTCCCCACTTTCCTCTTTCCTTACTCGAGTCCCCACATCCATAATCTTCTAAATAGCTTCCCTTGGATGTCTGAAAGCGCTCAACAACCACAGGCCCACACCACCATCCTCGTTTTCCCCTCTCCCTTGCTCCTGCTCCATGGGTGTCTGTTTCAGGCACATTGGCCTCCCTGGTATGCCAGGCAGAGGCCAGCTCACCATCCTGGATGCTCCCTCTCTCTCCTCCCCCACGGCTGTCCCATCGCCAAACTCTGTCCATTCTGCTTCTGTAATCTCCATTGCTCGAACCCAGTCTTCTCCCCAACCCCCTGCCCTCAGCTCTAGCTTAGGTTTTTATCTTCCAATGAGATGATATCAAGAACCTACTAACTACAGATTCCCTTTCCTGCTACTTATCTTACCACCTTCCAATCCATTCTCTACACAGTGTACAAACGAATCTATCTAAAATCCAAATCTGATTGTACCTGTCAGCTATTTGCCATGGTAATGCTGCATAACAAACTATGAGACTAGCTACCTGAGAAGGCTCTGCTCCAGGTTTTAGCTCACTTCCACTTACCTTCAGCCTGCAAGGGCATCCAGGTCTTGTCCACTCATCACTCTTGGTCCAGAACATCTGCAGAAGGCAGGAGCACAGGGAGACAAGTCCTACTGCTAAAGCACATTTAAGCCTTTATGTTATGTCCTCTAAAATCAGATGAGCTGAAGAAAATCACATGAGACAGATTAAAGATGACCACAACTTCTCTGGCATTCCTCTCAAGAGTGCTCCTGCAGATTCCCTTGAATCTGCACAAGCTCCTTGGACTCCTTCAACTAATGGCAGAGAACCCTATGCCAGTTATGGGTTCAGGCCTTAAGAGTCTGGAAGCTTCCAACTTCTATTTCTGGGGACACTTACTCTTGGGACCTGGCCATGACAGTGCAAGGAAACTCCAGCAGCCCCACAGAGAGAACCATATGGACAGGAATCAAGGCCAATACCAACTCACCAACCATGTGAGAGTGCCATGTTGGAAGAGTATTCTCCAGTTCCCATTGAGCTGCTCCAACTGCTATCATGTGGAACAGAGATGAATCATGCCCACCAAGACCTATCCTAATTGCAAGTTTGTGAGCTGGGTAAATTGGTTTTTTTTGGTTTAGTTTGTTCTTCTTTTGAGCCACTAAGATTTGGAGTCGTTTGTTACATAGCAATGGATAACTAGAAAAGATAAGCTAAGCCCAATGTCAATGATGAGGAAAGACTCTCTTTGCACTAGGAAGCCATGGCAAGGGTATAGCTGTACCCCATTACAAGGGAGTGAAACACTGGGGCCACTCATTTAATTTACTGCAGTGACTATGTTGTTCATACGCTCAAACTTTCACTGGCTTCCCCACCGAGATAAAGACCAAGACTTGCCCACTCTTGGTGGGAATGTAAATTAGGACAGCCATTATGGAAAATAGTAAGACAGTTCCCCCAAAAATCAAAAATAGAACTACCATATGATCCAGAAATACCACTACTGAGTATATATCCAAAAGAAATGAAACCAGAATCTCAAAGAGATATCTGCATTTCCATTTTTATTTCAGCACTATTCACAGTAGCCAAGATATGGAATTAACCTAAGTTTGCATTGATGGGTGAATGTGCAGAGAAAATGTGGTATGTATTCACAGTGGAATACTCGTCAGCCTTGAAAAAGAAGGAAATCCTGTAATTTATGGCAATATGGATAAACATAGAGGATACTATGGTAAGTGAAACAAGCCAGGCACAGAAAAACAAATACCACATGATCTCACTCACATGTAGAATCTAAAAACGTTGAATTCATAGAAGCAAAGAGTAAAATGGTTATCAGAAACTAGGGGTGAGGTTGACTAGGGGTGTTGGTCAAAACATACAAAATTTCTGTTGAATAGAAGGAATAAGTTTACAAGATCTATTGTACAATATGCTGACTATAGTTAATAACATAGTATTGTATTGTTGAAAATTGCTAAGAGAATTAGTTTTTCTCACCAAAAAAGATTTTCTCACCACACACAAAATGATATGAGGTAATGCATGTGTTAACTATACACTATATATGTTTATACATTTATATATAAATATAATAAAAGTATATATATATTTATGTAGAAATATAATAAAAGTATATAAATATACATATGATTTTCTCAGGTACAAAAACATGTTTAAAAGATGATAATGGACTTCTCAAATCATTTCATTCCTTCAACAAATATTTATTGAGTGTATACTAGGTTATATTTTAGGGTTGGCAATATGGTAGTGAATAAAAGAGACAAAAATTCTGCCCTCTTGAAGCTTACATTTCAGTGGAATTTATCTGTCTTCAGTACATTCATTAAAGGACAGTGACATGGTGGCAGATATAAAGGCTTTGCAACAGATCACTTGTTAGTCCTGTTATCTTTTCTTATACTTCATATTCTTAGCTACAAAATAAGGAAACTTATTCAAGAGGTATTTAAAGGGTTAATTACAAGCCATGTGTGTATACTTAGTAGGTAGGCAGGAATTTACTTATCTTGATAGACATTACTTTCTTATCTAATACTGAGGAAAAAGTAAAAACCAAGCTCCAAAGAGAGCCAGGAGCTAGTTCCAGCCAACCTTCTTCCTCACCACATCCACAGGCCCCATCAGCGACACAACAGTCTCTGAGACCCATGTTGCGCTTCACTTCTGGGACTCAGTGTCTGCTATCAGTATTTCTTAAAGTGCTCTTCTCATTCTCACTGGTTTGCCCAACCTTCTGATCCAAGCTTCAATGTCATTTCCTCCAGGAAGTCTTTCCTGATTTCCTCATAGGAGCACAGAGACCTTCTAAAGGATCCCAAGCTTTCTTATCACATGGTTGGAGTCATCTCTGTATTCATCCATCTCTAACCTTAGCCTGGGGCCCTTGAAGACCCGAATCCAGTTTGTATTCGGTACGATGTCCTCAGAACTTGGCACATGCTTGGACCAGAAGGGACACTTGAGCAACAGGAGTTGTAAATATCCAGTGAGCACTTGCTCCACCAAGCACTGAGCTGGGTGCTTCCAGGAGCCACCTCTAGTCTCCATAGCAAATAAGAGCATTGTTCACCTCGTCCTACAATGAGGCCATGATGGAGCAAGGCTACAGGTGCCAGGGTTCCGGCACTGTGTGCCAGACATCCCCAGACCCTCCCATCTCAGTCCAGGTCAGACTCCATCATTGCTCAGTTGCTTAAGCCACAGGGACTCGCCTTGAGTCCACCTTCTCTCCCCAACTCCCAACCTTCAATCCATCCCTATAGTCTATGAGATCATCCTCCACAACAGGTCATGTGGTTTTCTCTCACTGTTCCAGCCCATTGCAATCTTCTATCTTACCTGTCCTGTACCAGTGCATGAGGTTCTTGGTACCTTGCCTTAGTGCATAGTAGGCTCTCAGTGGATATCTGTTCCTTCCCTTTGATGATGGAAATAGGAACTCAGAGGGTTGCTGTGAGGATGAAGTGAAGAATGGCCTGTGCTAGGTTCACAGTGAGCATTGAATGTGGTGGTGGTGGAGGTGGCAGTGGCAGTAGTGGTATTATTCATAAGATGAAAAATGAAAACAAGACTCAGAAGGCTCAATAACTGCCCAGATTCACAGAGCCAGTGTGTGGTAGGGCTGTGAGCAAGACCACGTCTGCTGGATCTCAAAGCCCAGGTGTCTTCCAGCGGCATAGAGGAACTCTGGCAGAAGCGGAGGATGGAGGTATAGCTGGCATCCTCTCTTTCTCTCTGGAGCCCACATGTGACCAGACTTGGCAATCCAGGGTAGTGGGATGCCACGGAGGTTGGCAAGCATTTCATTCCCCCAACAGAAGAGGCAGAGGAGGAAATAGGCTGCATGATTCCTGAGCTGGGCCTGGTGGGGGGGTGGGGCGAGGGCAGCAGTATTTGGGTGATCTCAACTCCGGCCTGTGTGAATGGGCTGGATGGACAAGAGCCCATTGGCTTGAGGACAGTGGACAGGAGGCTGGAGAGCTGTCAGTTAAGGGGACTTGCTTGTTGCAACCACCAACTACCTCCCTGCACATGAGTGCCTCAGTCTTGGCTGCAACATTTGCAGGAGATAACCGTTGGTTTGGCCCTTACCTGAGGATTCAGATGCCCCAGAAGAACGTGGGGATAGCTACCACAGCTATTCATTCCACCCAAGTTTGTTGGTCTCAGCACTGGGACAGCTGTTGGAGGCTCTTACTACCCTGATAAAATCCTCGCATTCTCCCAGTGGAGATGGCCAAACCAGCCACCAAAAGACAGTGTGATAAGTGACCAAGGAAGAGTACAGAGCCTGAGCTTGCCTAGAGAAGTCATGGAGGACTTCCAGGAGGAAGAGGCCATTAGGCTGAGACATGAGGGATAAGAGTTAGCCAAGCACGGAAGAGGGAAGAGAGTGGGCCAGGCAGAGGGAAGAGCACTGCGAAGTCCCAGCGCCGAGAGTAGGGCACAATCACAAGGCAGATGATGTTCATTCCAGTTCACACTCTCCAGACGGTTAGACTCGTATTGGGATTAAGGGAGGAGGCGTGCATCTCCCCAAATGGCCTGGAGATCCCACAGAACCAGGACCACCCTGGATCCCCAGAGGTGAGGGGAGAGCCTGGTTCAGGCGCATAATGTGTGTGAGGAATGGAACTGGTTTGGACTAAATGAATGTGTAACAGAAAGGCCTGGCCAGGCCTGGTCTCTCACGCCTGTAATCCCAGCACTTTGGGAGGCTGAGACAAGTGGATCATTTGAGGTCAGGAGATCGAGATCAGCCTGGCCAACATGGTGAAACCCTGTCTCTACTAAAAATACAAAAATTAGCTGGGCATGGTGGCACATGCCTGGAATCCCAGCGACTTGGGAGGCTGAGGCAAGAAAACCACTTGAAATCAGGAGGTGGAGGTTGTGGTGAGCTGAGATCATCCCATTGCACTCCAGTCTGGGTGACAGAGTGTGACCCTGTCTCAAAAAAAAAAAAACAGAAGGAAGGAAAGAAGGGAGGGAGGGAGGGAGGGAAAGAAGGAAGGAAGGAAGGAAGGAAAAAGGAAAGGAAAGAAAGAAAGAAGGAAGGAAGGAAGGAGAGGGAGAGAAAAGGGAAGGGGAGGGGAGGGAATGGAAAGGAAAGGGAGGGAAAGGAAAGGAAAGGAAAGAGAGAAGAGAAGAGGAGAGAAAAGGAGAGGAGAGGAGGAGAGGGGAGAGGAGGGGACGGGAGGGGAAGGGAGGGAAAGGCTGGAGGGAGGGAGAGTTAAGAGTTAAGAAGGAACCAGTAGGTGATTCCTTCTTCCCCCCTCCTTATATATGCAGGTGTATTTTAACAGAGTTGCAATAATAGAGGGTAATCAGTGTTTTGGGTTTTATTTATTGGCTTGTTATTCTATAACCATTACTCTCCCCACTGAAACATTTCCCAATCCCCACTTCAACAGCAGTGAGCACTTTTATCTAGGAGATACACCTTATTGAACATCCACTGTGCACTAAATGTGGTGTTATGGAACACAGAGCGAGGCCCTTGGTCCTGGCAGTCAGGGAGTGGGGGTTGGTGGGTGCTTAGTGGGGGAACGTTATCATTAAATGAACAAGCCTGATAGGAAGGGGCAGGATGCCTCAGGGATCCAGAAGACACCTCTCGCTGCTAGAGGAAGCCCGGGCTGAGGGAAGGAGGCGAAGGGCTGGGCAAGATGGGAAGACAGCAGTAGTTAGCCAAGTGAAGAGGCCAGAGAAGGATGTCCAGGCAGGCAGAAAAACACATGCAAAGCCCTTCTGCTCCTTCATTTCCTCATCTTCAAAGTAGAAATGACTGTACCTCCAGAATAAATTGTAAAAGGCATGTAAGTGTTTTGGGAGGCTGAAGCAGGAGGATCACTTGATCCCAGGAGGCTGAGGCTGCAGTGAGCCGTGATCATGCCACTGCTCTCCAGCCTGGGTGACAAAGTGAGACGCTGTCTCAAAAAAAAAGAAAAAGAAATAGAAAGAAAGACAGAAAGACAAGAAAGAAAGAAAGAGAGAGAGGGAAGGAGGGAGGGAAGGAGGGAGGGAAGGAGGGAGGGAGGGAGGGAGGGAAGGGAAGGGCACTTAAAGCTCTTAGCACAGTTGCTAGAACATAGCTAGTGTCCTAAATAGATAAATAATAAACAGCAAGTAAGGCAATGCAAAAGCTACTACTACACAACTTAAAAAAAATTATTTCTAACTACTACTATAAATAATTTTTAAAAAGACAACCTGCAGAATGGGAGAAAATATTTGCAGATCATATACTTAATAAGAGCCCAATATCCCAAATACACAAAGAACTCTTGCAGCTCAACAACAAGAAGAAAATTCAAAATGGGCAAAAGGTGTGAATAGACATTTCACCAAAAAAGATATAGAAATGGATGATAAGCAATTGAAAAGAGGTCCAACATTATTAATCATTAGGAAAATACAAATCAAAACTACACTGAGGTAATGCTTCCTGCCCACTAAAATAGCTATAATGAAAAAGACGGAAACTAACAAATGTTGGTGAGGATGTGGAGAAATTGGAGTCTTGGTGCATTGCTGGTGGTAATTTAAAATGGTGCAGCTTCTGTTTGGCCATTAAACAGAGAGTTACCCATATGACCCAGCATATACCCCAAATAATAGGAAACAGGTACTTAAATAAACATGTACACTTTTCACAATAGCCAAAATGTGGCAACAATCAAAATGGCCAATAGAAGAATTGACAAACAAATTATGGCATATACAGTCATCATCCAGTTTCTGCGGGGAAGTGCTTCTAGGATACCAAAATGCATAAAAACAAAATCCATGGATACTGAAATTAGTAAATTCTCGAGTCCCTGATATAAACAGCTGTAGTATTTGCATATATTGTAACCTAGGCACATCCTCTTGTATACTTTAAATCATCTCTATGTTTCTTATAATACCTAATACAATGTAAATATTATTTAAATAGCTGCTATACTATATTGTTTAGGGCATAATGATAAGAAAATACGTCTGTACATATTTAGCACAGATGCAAAGTTTTCAAATAGTTTCAATCGGTGGTTGGTTGAATCCATAGATACAGGATCTACAAATACTTAGGACTGACTGTACCATAAGACAGAATATTATTCAGCCATAAACAGGAATGAAGTACGGGTACACCCTGCAGTGTGGAGGAGCCTCAAGAACATCATGCAGAGTGTAAGAAGCCGGGTAGGAAAAGTCACATGTCATATGATTCCATTTATATGAAAAATCCATAAATCTATAGTGACAAAAAGCAGACCGGTGTTTGCCAGGGTTGGGGGAGCGAAGGGTGTGGGGAGAATGAGGAGTGACTGCTTAGTGGGGACAGGGTTATACTTGGGGTGGATGAAAATATTTTGGAGCTAGATAGAAGTAGTGATTATATGTTGTGAATGTACTAAATGCCACTAAGTACTGCACTTCCAAATGGCTAATGGTATGTTATAACATTTCACCTCAACTTAAAAAACAACTAAAAATAATAAACAGATATTTATATGTATTATATTAAATATGAATCTATATTATTATAATATTCGTGTTATATTATGAATATAGATATTATATTAACATGTTATACATTTTCTGATTTGACAATGAACCCTATGAGACAGGCAGAGTATGTGTTAATAATCCCTTTTCACGGATGTCAAAACCTTGGCCCAGGGTGGTTAAAAGACGTGCTCAGAATCTCACAGGGCATTAGCAACAGTAGAAAGCTTACATAAATCTAGCCCCCTTCCTGCTTTTGGGGAGAATGCAGGGGCCAAGCATCTCCATTGCTGGGCCTCAGGGCCAGAGGTTGGGGAGATAGGAGCCTGTTGCAGGCTGAGTTTCAGGGCAGCTGTCAAGTCCTGTGCTCGATGGGTGGGAATTCTTCTAGGGGATACAGGTTACACATTCCCAGCAGCAGGCCTTTAAAATAGAAAGGATCAGAGGAAAATAAGGAGGAAGGGTCAGAACAGGAACAGTGAAAGAGAAAAGCTGAGCCCTTCCATTGTCCATTGGCAGAGGTTCCATCTGAGTTTCTAAGGAAATCGGAGCCCACAGAATTGTTCCACAAATAGAGCTTTGATTGTATTGCACGTCCTGGAAATCAGGCTTCCTGTTACATAAATGTGGCTTCCCTTTACCCGCTGAACTTTCCGAAGTAAGGTGGAAAATGCAGAGTGCACAGCCGCTCTGGGCCATGATTGCGTGGACAGTAGGAGTCTCGTTGCCCTGGCTCACGTAGACACAGTGAGGGTGGGAGTGTTGGAAAAAGCAGGGCTGATCAGGTTTTCCCTCTGGCTGAATTCTTCCGAGAGTTCCCAACCCCCTGGAAAATCAAGTCCAAGCTGTAGTGAAAAGGCCCTAACTTCTCCCCCAGGGCCCTGTCCCCCAGCCCTGCTGAGCTAGTTGCTGTGGCTGCCAGCGATTGTCTCCATTTCTGCTGCTGGACTAGTTCGTCCAGGATGGGAGCAGGCTTCTGGTCTATTGGAAAATCATCCCCTGCCCGTTCCAGCTTTGGCTGGAGCACCAGTCACCTCTTTCTATCCCTGATCAGGCTTCCAGAGCTGCCAGGACCACTATTGCTCTCATTTGATCAGAACTGTTTCTCTGTTTCTGTCTACCTCCTGTGATGGGGAGCTTTTAGTTAGCGATGTGTGAGTTTTCATTGTGTTCTCAGTGCCTGACATAGTGCCTGGCATCTGGTAGGAGCTCAGTAAAAGTTGGTTGAATTGAAAAGGGCATCGCTTTTTTAAAGTTGGATGGATAGGTAGATGGATAAATGGAAGGATTGGAGCTGAGTGCAAACAAAAGGGGACTGGGGTCAAGCTCAGAGACCCCTTCCCACATCGATCCCAACTCACTGGGAAGCCACAGGACCACTCTGTTTCTCCTCAGACTCCAGGTCTCCCATCTATAATATATGGGGTTTGGGCAGCATGGTCCCCCAAAGCTTTCCTGTTCTGATCCTCTATGAGATTTGGAGCCCATGTTCCTCTGTGGGATGGAGGGGACCCTACCAAGGCCAAAGGCTCCGGTCAGGGAATTTTGGACAGTTGCCTTCCATGGACAGGTCTACCTGGGGTAGGGAGGAGGATTCACCTAGATCCCTGGAGTTCTTTGCTTCAGACTTGAATTCTGACTTTCCCTTATACTTTAGTGTCCACCATCGTAGGTGCTTTCTTTGACTCTTGCAGAGAGCCCGGGAGCAGGGGCCACCGGCTCCACATTTAGGGATGTGCAGTTACTTACCCAAGGGCTCCCAACAAAATAACACTGCTGTCCTTCGTTGGACTTTGAAGGTATCTGTTGAAATGCAAAACTGATGTAGGAGAAGGAGCTCAGCAAGTCCGCATGCCCAGGACCCCTTTGTTTAAATTACCTAGCATGCTCTCCTGAGCCCCAGCAGGGCACGGAGGGTTGAGAATAGAGTTCACATACGTTTTGAAGGGGTCAGGCTGGGCTGGGAAGCTCCAGAATGCAGTGTCCTGCCAGTTTGCTATCTGAGGGCAAGGGGTCCAAGGAGTGGCAAAGTGAAGGATGAGGGTGGACGAGGGCGTGGGGGAGTAGGAGGAAAACAGGGTTGGTACCCAGGGGTAAAGAAAAGCATCAGAAGAGTCATTCCTTCCAGCCTCCTCCCTCCTGCCCTTCCTACCACTGCACAAGCAACTTCCCACCTTTGAATTCTTTCCTGCCACTGCAGATAATCCAGAGGTCCTAGTGAGATCCACAATGTTTGCCTCTTGCTAACCTCTCCCAGCTCCATGGCTCACATCGCCAGCTTTCCTCGTCTCACCCCTGTTGTACCCCACATCTCACCATTCTCTCTACTTGTGTGCCTGCCGTGCTCCGTGCCTTTGTCCCGACTATTCCCTGCCTCTAATGCGCTTCCCCACACTCTCTACAAACTCAGCTCCTCCTTGTTGAAATATAATAGAAATCCCAGTTCGCCCCTCAGTCACAGCTGGTTCCTTCTATCCTCTGTCCACCTTGAGACTAATGACAGTGCCCAAGTTAGAACTCAGTATAAGACACTAAAGTAGTGTGGTACCTGCCACCTCTTATCTCCCCATGACACGACACACGAGGACTTTTAGCTTTGTGTCCCCATGCTTAACACATTATCCTGCACTTAGATTATTCTGTAATATGCGTAACAGCCAATATGTGTCGGGTGCAGACTAGGCACTGGGCCAGGACTTCATATGGAAGAATTTATTGAACCTTCACATCTATGGGCAGGGCTGTGGCTAGCCCCAGACACTCAGAGGCACCCTTGAATGGTGAGCAACCTACGTGACTGTCCTTGGCAGGCCTGCCTGTCATATAGACATAATCACCATTATCATCATTGACACTATAGCTGGCATCACAAGTTGCACTGTAAAGAATGAGGAATAAGACACCCAGAAAGGGCCAGGTGAGGTGACTCATGCCTGTAATCCTAGCACTTTGGAAGGCCTAGGCAGGCAGATCACTTGATGTCAGGAGTTCGAGGTCAGCCTGGCCAACATGGTGAAGCCCCGTCTCTACCAAAAATACAAAAATTATCCAGATGTTTTGGCGTACGCCTGTAATCCCAGCTACTCTGGAAGCTGAGACACGAGAATTGCTTGAACCCAGGAGGCAGAGGTTGCAGTGAGCCAACATCGCGCCACTGCACTCTAGCCTGCGGGACAAAGTGATACTCCATCTCAAAAAAAGAAAAAAAAAAAAAAAGAGGCCCAGAAAGCTTTAGTATCTTTTCCAGAGTCACAGAGCTAGTAATTAACCAACAAGAGGGAAAAATGCCCAAACTCCTTCCTTCCTCCTGCCCTCACCACCTCCCTCTAGTAGTAGTAGTAAATGATACATGCAGATTTGACCTGGACATCTGACTCTAGAGTTCAAGCTATTAACTATTTTACTATAGTTTGCTGTTTTCTACTGTGCTTGGCTGCCAACGTGTATGATTTGAATGTTGGAAAGAAAGAGCCAATGAATGTAATACCTTTACTAAGGGAGAGCATTAGACGGCATTTCAGGTACGGCATCAGCCAAAGCACATGGGCACCGTGGATCAGGGCAGTGTCATTTGTAGACCCAGCAGCCTATGATGAATGGATGCTTTCTATGGTTCTCTGACTTCTGACCTTCCCTGGCCTGCCCACCAGGCTGAAGCACCCCCTGCTGGTGCAGCAAAGACCTGACCCCACCACATACATCTTATGTGAGATTTGGGGCAAATTTCTTTTATTTTTTATTTATTTTTTATTTTTTGAGACTGAGTTTCACTCTTGTCTCCTAGGTTGGAGTACAATGGCGTGATCTCAGCTCACTGCAACCTCTGCCTCCTGGATTCAGGTGATTCTTCTGCTTCAGCTTCCCGAGTAGCTGGGATTACAGGGGCCTGCCACCACGCCCAGCTAATTTTTATATTTTTAGTAGAGACAGGGTTTCACCATGTTGGCAAGGTTGGTCTCGAACTCCTGACCTGGCCTCCCAAAGTGCTAGAATTACAGGCATGAGCCACCGCTTCCGGCCTTGGGGCACATTTCTTAGTTTATCTGAGACTCAACATCCTTACCTGTAAAATATGGGGAAAAAAATAGTGCCTTCCTCATTTGGTTAAGGATTGAGAGAAGTAATAGAGTTTGCTTACTATGGAGCCACAAATATTGGGGGAGCTCAATAAACGACTGTAGAAATCTGTTATCACATTTTTGGTAAATATGGTGACACAGGATGGACACTGTGCCCTAGTCCTGCTCTGCCTGGGTCCCAGAGGCCTGACTTCTGCAAACTACATTTCCCAAGCTCCTTGTCAATGGCTTGTGCCTGGGTTCAACCAATAGGAGACACTGAGGGGGGTGGTGAGGGCAGGAGGAAGGAAAGAGTTTGGGCATTTTCCCCTCCTGCTGGTCTTCAGGCAGCATCTCTACAGTGGCTGCACCTCCTCTCTGGTCCCAGCCTCTGCCAGGCAGACCCTGCCAGGGTTCTAGCTCCACTAACCCTGGGATGCTAACACCCCATCCTCCAGCCCCAGCAAAGGAAGCTTCCTGCTGTTCTAACCTCTCAGTTGTCTCAATGTCCTCCTTGTGAGTAGGGTTACCAAAATTAGCAAATAAAAACACGGGAAGTCCAGTTAAATTTGCATTTCAGATAAACAACAAACCTATTTCCAAATATTACACGGGACATACAATTTCATGTAAAAAAAAAAAAATCATTGTTTATCTGAAATGCAAATGTAACTGGCAATTCTGTATTTTATCTGGCAACCCTACATAAAAGGCTTCTCAGTTCTTCCAATACCATTGAACCTAATTCTCTGGATTAATTTTCCTCTATTAAACTTTCAGTAGAAGCTCTTTGATTGCTGGATCCCACCTGGTACAGATGTTGAGTTCAATGTGAGCCAATGCATATTTCTGGAATCCTGACATTATTCCCTATTCCAGCCTTCTACTCACCTTCCCACTCCCCATGAGTTCAAAGAAGAACATGGAATTTAAAACCAACATTCATTAAGCATCTTATGTGCCAAGTACTAAAAAACTTGGCAGAGATAAAACACTTTGCTATCTTAATTGCTGGCATCAGAGCACCTCTGAGCTTTGTTTAAGAAAATACCTTCACAAGTCACTTGGGGTAGAATGTGAGACCCTGAGGGCAGGGACTGAGACAAAGAAAGGACCAACTGCACAGCTCTGCTGGGGAAAATAAAGGGAATTTTTTCTTTGCCTCTGAGAGAGCAGGAAAGAGATGTTCCTGTTGCTATATTGCTGTAGAGCAAAGGCCCTAGAACTCAGTGACATAAAACAACGATTTTATTGTGCTCACGAGTTCTGTGGGTCAAGAACTGGGACAGTGCATGGCAGAGGTGGCTCACCTCTGCTCCAGGATGTCTGGGACCTCAACTGGGAAGACTCAACCGATTGGGGTGACTCAACAACAGGCAGCTCGGGCCATCAAAAGGCACTTTCAGTTTTTACAGATGGGACTTCATTCAGGGCTGGTGACCAGAGCATCCGTCACAACCTCTCCATGTGATCAGGACTTCCTCACAGGACTGTGGCTCAGGGGAGTCGAACCTCTCACCTGTCAACTCAGGTTTCCAAAAGTAGCGTCCTGTGGAAGAGGCAGAAGCTGCTTTGCAGGGAACATAGTTACTCTCTCCATGTCCTGCTTGGGTGGAGCATCTCAGGCTGAGTAGCCCAGGGACGGGGCAGAAACTGCCACTCTGCTTGGGAGCAGGGCAGGGTTATATGGTAGAAGAGCATGTGAGATGGAATATATGGTTGCAACCTTTGTTGAGTCAAAAAGCATAATCTGGGATAGAGGAGAGGCAGAAAAAGAAGAGAAGAACCAGAAAACTAGCATACCAGTAGAAGAAAATATGGAGGGAATGACAGTGAAAACAGCCTGGGCGAGATAAGAGGTGGCCCTAGACATTTAAGAATGGGTCACTGCTGAGCATCCTTGTTCATGCCTAGGACCCCAACATTTTGGGAGGCTGAGATAGGAGGATTGCTTAAGCCCAGGAGTTTGAGACCATCCTGGGGAACGTGGTGAGACTCTATCTCCAAAAGGAAAAAAAAAATTAGCCAGGTGTGGTGGTGCACACCTGAGGTCCCAGCTACTCAGGAGGCTGAAACGGGAGAATCGCTCGAGCCCAGGAGGTGGAGGCCTCAGTGAGTGGTGATGGTGTCACTGCACTCCAGCCTGGGTAATAGAGTGAGACCCTGTCTCAGTAAATAAATACATAAACAAATTTCAAGAAATAGGTTGTTGCAGGTGTAGACATAGCTATGGAGTGAAGGCTCTCCTCTGCCTTCCACCTTTAACCAAGGATCCTGCACACACACAAAGACCTTGGGCTGCTGTGACAGTGCGTGTGTGTGTGTGTGTGTCTGTGTCACAGAAAGGGATAGCGCCTCACGCCCGACTTATCATAATGTGAATAAAGATGGAATAATGACACTGCAAATTAATGAATTTGACAAGAAGAAAAGCAAAGTGCCAGAACCCTGAGCCCTTGAACCCAAGTCCTTAGAAATGAGCAGACACTTGGGGTAGGCTTTGGATCTCCATAGAATATAGAAAGAGAAGTCAAGCCTGTTTTGTTTATTCATTCATTCAAGAAGCTTTTGTTGTGCGCCAGAGACTGTGTTAGTTGCTGAGGCAACAATAGGGGCAAAAATAGCCAGGGACTGGCTTCATGGAGGTTCTACTTTAGCAGGAAAAGACAGGCAATAAACAAGTAAGAAAATATAATACAAATGAAAATGTCAGGTTGGCTGACACCCACAACATCTCAGTGGCTTAATACAATGAAAATGTATTTTTTTCCTCAGAGAGAAACTCAATATGGGGGTTTATCAGGAGGTCTTCCTTGATGTGGGGGTACAGGCTCCACTATCTCATGACTCCACCATTGGCTAAGGACATTTAGTCCTCACTGAATTCTCTGTGCCTGCCCCTTACAGACAGGAGTAGAGAGAGCACAGAGGACAATGTGGAAGATTTTTTCAAACCAGGACTCAAAACAGACCACACTACTCTCACCCACATACCATTGACTGGGACATCTTCATAAAGGCACCCACACCTCACTGCAAACAAGGCTTGAAATGTGGTCCAGCAGGGTGCGCAGGAGGAGGAAGGGGAGGAGGAATGAGACAAATGCTATCAAGGAAATAAAAGGAATATCAAGACCGGGAGTACTAATTCATATTGGGATAACTAATTCATATTGAGTGGCCAGGTCAAGACTGTTTGAGGACGTGGGATTTGGGCTGAGATCTGAAGAGGAATTAGACAGCTATTCAAATTTCTGGGGAAGAGTGTTCTAGAATCAAAGGAAAACAAGGACAAACCTCAGCAGTGCGACTTTGCTATGGTTCAAATGTGTCCCTCAGGAGCTCCTACATTGGGAACGTGATGCCACTGTGACAGTGTTAGCCCTCATTAATAGATTAATGCTGCTATTGTGGAAATGAGTGTAAAAGTTTGGCCCCTGTTTTTCTCCGTCTTGCCTCCTATCTCCCTTCTGCCTTCTGCCTTCTACCTTGGAATAACCCTCACCAGGTCCCAGCGCAATGCCCTTGGACTTCCCAGCCTCCAGAACTGTAAGAAATAAACTTGTTTTCTTTATAAATTATCCTGTCCGTGGTATTCTTTTATAGCAACAGAAACTTGAATAAGACAATCATAGTTTGGTGTGTTCAGGGAACAAGAAATAGGTCAGTGTGACTGGTGCCTGACAAGCCAAAGAGAGGATGATTTGGGGTGAGATCCAGGAGGGGCATTTAGGTCTTAATTTTAAGTGCTATGGGAAGCCACTGCAGGATTTAAAGCAAGGGAGTACTAGTATCTGAGCTGTGTTTTTCAAATATCCTGATTCCAAGGGCCAAGGAAACCTTCACAGGTATCTGAGTTATATGGCCACCATTTCAATCCATCCTCACAACAGCTTAAAAAGAGATAATACTGGGCTTTTTCATGACTATGAAGACATGGAGGGTTAGAAGGAGACTATAATCACACATGACCTTGGCACAGCCAAGTCTGATTTCAGATCCAAGCCCAAGAGAGGAAATGTGGTTGAGAATAGAAACCAAAGCTCCATCAGGATCCAAGGGTGGAGAAGTGCCCACAGGGGTATTGCTGAAGACCCAAAGGCTGGCAGCATGAGAACCTCCCCACCTGGAGGCCCAAAGGTGCACCTTGCCTTCCTGAGGGAGGGGTCTCCAGTGCCTACTCCCTGAGCCATGGGGAGAGAGCCCCAAGCAAGAAGTCTGGGATGCCTGTGCTTTCGGGTCATTGGGAAGCTGGGTGACCTTTGGGACAAAGGGTCTGTCCATGATCACTGCAGAAAGAGCTTCAGCCACTGTGATTTGCTAAATAATGGCCCCCATGTCCTAATCTCCAGAACCTGGGAATAGGTTACCCTACATAGCAAAAGGGGTTTTGCAGATGTGATTAAATTAAGGATCTCGAGGTGGAGATGCTACCCTCGATTACCTGAGTGGGCCCAATGTCATCACAAGGGTCCTTACCAGAGGGAGGCAGATAAGGAGATGTAATGATGGAGTGATGTGGGGCCCGAGTCAAACAATGATGGCAGCCCCCAGAACCTGGAAGGATTCCCCTCTGGAGCTTCCAGAACAAATGCAGTCTTGCCTCAATTTAAGCCCATGGAGATGCATTTTAGGCTTCTGACCTCTAGAACTTTACAATAACAAATTCATGTTGTTTTAAGCCATTGAGTTTGCGGTTATTTGCAACAATCCCCATAGCAAACTCACACACCCACCAACCAAGACAGTGACTGGGGTAAAATCCAGAGCTTTTTTAAGTTGTTGTTTGCTTCCTCTGGCAGTCATTCTCCTTCCCCTCTCTCTGTTTCTCCACAAAAATTATTCATGGAAATTTTGAAGCCAAGAACCCTAGTGGGTTTATCTTGGGGGTGCCAAAGAATGTCACCAGTGCCCCTGACTTTGATCCAGCCTGAGGACCAAAGCAGTGGTGGTAGCTGAAACCCTCAGTCCAGTGGGAGAGAAGAGAGTCAAGCCCTCTAGATGTCCCTGAGGAAGGCAGGAGGAAAGTGCATTTCCCCATTTCCCCTCAGTGAGCCGCATGGGGTCAGAGGAAGCAGTACTCAGGGACAGCTTTCCTAAAATCCTCCAGCAATGGGGCCTTTAAGAGGCTCTGGGAGTTGGCACCAAAGTCAAGGGCTCCTTTCCACTGCCAGGTTTTCAGATTCCTGATGAGTGAGCCCTAGCAAACAAGCCCAGCCTTTGATGCTTGGCCACCTTGGCAGAGGCGGTAGTTTTGGCCCTTCCATGGCTGCTGGGCAGCTGGCAAGCCTGGAAGGCAGGGCCTTGGTTAATCAACAAGGCTCTTGTTTGTCTGGCTTGGCCTTTTGGGGACTTACCACCCTTTGGCCTATATATGAGAGTTTGCGATATCAGCATTTAGTACAATGTAATGAGTAACCAGGGTCCGGAGGCTTCTATACCTGCCTTTTATAAACACAGCTGATTAGCCTTAATCTCAATGGGGACTTTGAGCTCAGGGTTGGGGGTGGGGGTGCAGGGGTAAATTTGACGCGATTGAGGACTTGTAGTTTCCTCTGGGGACAGGGTCCTGAGCCCTGAGCCAGCTAGCCTTGGATTCAAGTCCCAGCTTTCCTTATCTGCTGTGGGGTGGAAATGTCAACCAGCCTCTTAGCGCCTCCACTTCCATCTCTGCAAGAGACGTGCCTTTGTCCACTCAGTGAATACTTATTAACCATAAACTCTACAACCTGTGTTAAGGGATATATGATACAATGGAGCAAAGTACACGAGAGATTTTCTCTCTTTTTTTAGCACTAGTTAAGTATTCAATAATTGAAAATCTTCCTCTGAGTCCGTGGGTATAGACGAAGGTGGTGAGAGTTTTCTCCCAAGGGCTCCCAGAGACACAGGGCCTCTAACAGAGAAGTGTAGAGTGGCTGGGGGCATGGTGAAGGTGAGAGTAGTACTGCCCTCCCAGTGAGATCAGGTTGGGCTTTGTGTCCCGATCAGCATGTGGCACAAGGCAAGGTGCTCAGGCTCAGGCATCCTTGATGTACATCCTCCAGCAAGTGACCCAGTGTCTCCAAGCCTCAATGTTCTCATCTCTAAAAGGAGGATGATTAGTTATGCCTCCCAATGTTACCAGAAAGGGGTCCAGATCCAGACCCCAAGAGAAGGTTCTTGGATCTTGCACAAGAAAGAATTCAGAGCAAGCCTGAGGAGTAAAGTGAAAGCAATGGTTCACATCTGTAATCCCAGCACTTTGGGAGGCCAAGGTGGGCGGATCACCTGAGGTCAGGAGTTTAAGGCCAGCCTGGCCAACACGGTGAGACCCCATCTCTACTAAAAATACAAAAATTGGTGATGTGAGCCTGTAGTGCCAGCTACTTCAGAGGCTGAGGCAGGAGAATCGCTTGACCCTAGGAGGCAGAGGTTGCAGTGAGTGGAGATGGCACCACTGCACTTTTAGCCTGGGGAACAGAGTGAAACTGCACATCAAAAAAAGAAAAAGGAATAAGGAAGCGTTGCTCCATTGTCAGAGCAGCCCTGAGGGCTGCTGTTGTCCACATTTATGGTTGTTTTTGATTATATATATGTAGGGTAACTTCTTGATGTTGCCATGGCATTTGTCAACTGTCATGGAACTGGTGGGAATGTAGCAGTGAGGATAAACAGAGGTCACTCTCATTGCCATCTTGGTTTTGGTGGGATTTAGCTGGCTACTTTACTGCAATCTGTTTTATCAGCAAGGTCTTTATAACCTGTTTCTTGGGCTTACCTCCTATCTCACTCATCCTGTAACTTAGAATGCCTTAACTGTCTGGGAATGTAGCCGAGGAGGTCTCAGCCTCATTTTACCCAGCCCCTATTCAAGATGGAGTTGCTCTGTTTCAAATGCCTCTGACACCAAGATTGTTAGGAAGATTTGGTGAGATGACTTACAGAGGGCTGTGTCCAGGGTGACTGGCACCTCCTAAGGGTTTAGTGAGAAGTCAGCCCCCTTGTCTCCTCTCCAGCTTCATTGCCTTTGCCCATGCTCTCAGAGCACCCCCCAACAATGGAAAGCTTTATTTTGTATGGCAGGGAGCTCCCCATAAACAGAAGCATCTCAGCAGAAATTGGACTTCTGCATGTGGAGCATTAATGGTACCAGAAAAGGGGTCCCAATCCAGACGCTAAGAGAGGGTTTTTGGATCTTGTGCAAGGAAGAATTCAGGGCAAGTCCATGGAGTAAAGTGAAAGCAAGTGTATTAAGAAAGTAAGGAGTGAAGAATGGCTACTCCATAGTCAGAGCAGCAGCTTGAGCTGCTGGCCTAAGGATACTTATTGTTACTTCTTGATTATATGCTAAACAAGGGGTGGGTTATTCATGAGTTTTCTGGGAAAGGGGAGGGAAACTCCTGGAATTGAGGGCTCCGCCCCCTTTTTAAACCATATATGGTAATTTCCTGATGTTGCATGGCATTTGTAAACTGTCATGGCACTGGTGGGAGTGTCTTTTAGCATGCTAATACATTATAATTAGTGTATAAAGAGCACTGAGGATGACCAGAGGTCACTCTTTTTGCCATCTTGGTTTCGGCAGGTTTTGGCCAGCTCCTTTACTGCAAGTTGTTTTATTAGCAAGGTCATTATGACCTGTTTCTTGTGCTAACCTCCAGTCTCATCCTGTGACTTAGAATACCTAACTTACTGAGAATTCAGCCCAGTAGGTCTCAGCCTTATTTTACCCAGCCCCTATTCAAGAGGGAGTCACTCTGTTCAAATGCCTCTGACATTAAGAAAAATTGACAAAGATGGCCACCTTCAGTGGCCTGAGGTCCAACTGAGCCACAGGGAGCTACCAGGATACTCCAGGGCAGCTGACCACTGGGGAGCCAGGAGCCATGAGGGCAAGACAGCAGTGGAGCTGATGGGTCATGAGGAGTCACAGCTTATTCTTCAAGTCCAGAGAGTTTGAAAACATCAAGGATATTTCATAGAGTATCCACTCATCTAATAGGAACATGTTAAAGCTTGGAAGAAGGCTCAGACAGGAATGGGTCTAAACCCTCATCCTACAGACTAGGAAACTGAGCCCTCAGGGGATGAGGACTTGCCCAAGGTATTAACCAGGAATCTGAGCAGTTCTTCATAACCAGAGCCAACCTGCAACCTCAACCACGCCAGTTTTAACCTGACAGGCTTCCCTCCAGTGTCTTCAGGCTCCCCAAACACCCCTGATGGAGAGAAGGCCCCATAGTCCATGCTGGGCACTGGCAGCCAGAATTATTCCAGAGCCCATATATGGGAATGTGAAGAAGCCTTGACTTAACCACCAAGGCCAAGGGCAGGAAAAGACTTCGACACCTCCAGGAAGCTATGGCAGAACCACTGTGGGGGTCTCCATAGGGAGTGATTGTGAGGATATGAAGTAGGAGGGTGCTGTGCCAGAAAGTGACAAATCATTTGAGCTGAGACAGTAGTAAGATTTGGTCCAAAGAACAAAGCAAGGGAAAAGTTAAGTACCATGTATTGAGTTATTAAGCACTTTCCATATAGTGGACATTGTGCTATATCCTTTAAATATATGGTGTCACTTAATCCTTAAATATCTCTTCCTTAAAGAGCCCAACTATTTCAAATAGTTATTCCTATTACTTTTTGTATTAGTTCATTTTCATACTGCCATAAGGACATATCTGAGACTGGGGACTTTACAAAGAAAAAGAGGTTTAATGGACTCACAGTTCCACATGGCTGGGGAGGCCTCACATTCATGGCAGAAGGCAAAAGAGGAGCAAAGGCATGTCTTACATGGCAGCAGGCAAGAGGGCATGTGCAGGGGAACTGCTATTTATTCACTTACTTATTTATTCAGACAGGGTCTTACTCTGTTGCCCAGGCTGGAGTACAGTGGCATGATCTCGGCTCACTGCAACATCTGCCTCCCAGGTTCGTTATTCTCCCACCTCAGCCTCCCAAGTAGCTGGGAGTATAAGCACGCGCCACCATGCCTGGCTAATTTTTGTATTTTTAGTAGAGACCAGGTTTCGTCATATTGGCCAGGATGGTCTCAAACTCCTGACCTCAAGCAATACACCTGCCTCAGCCTCCCAAAATGCTGGGATTACAGGTATGACCCACTGCACCCAGCTGGAACTTCCCTTTATAAAACTGTAAGATCTCCTGAGACATATTCACTATCACAAGAACAGCATGGGAACAACCTGCCCCCATGATTCAGTTACCTCCCACCAGGTCCCTCCCTCAATATGTAGGATTATGGGAGCTACGGTTCAAGATGAGATTTGGGTGGAGACACAGCCAAACCATATGGCTCTTCATCCCAGCTCTTAACTCAACTTCTGATTATTATGTTGGTTACTGAAGGCATTCATTTATTCAACACATATTATAAGTTACATACAATCTGTTAGGGCTGAGGATAATATAGTGAGAATACGTTTTTTTAAAAAAAAATTAATTGTCCCTGCCATCACAGAGCTCCTAGGCTAGAGGTAAGACAGGTATATATTAAGTAATTACACAAATGGCACAAACTGGTTTCCTCCTATTGAATCATGAAGTCCATGAAGACCAGGACCAAGCTTGTCTTTTTGGGTCAAATGGTATGCTGATGTTTATAGAGATCCCAAAAGCTGATTGTCAAATATGCAGGACTCTTGCCAACCAGTTAAACTTCGGTAGCTTGAAATTGGCCTGAGTGGGTGTATTTACAGCATGAGAATTGGCAAAGGCTTCAAATCAGGGATTTTTTCTTCTTTTGCAGAGTGTGGTTTCCCAGCACGGCCTCTTCCCCTCTGCACCAGGCCCACCCACATAAAAAACTTGGTAATACACATCTGATGAATGCTCTCACAATCCAGTGCTTTGAGAGTCATTGCATTACCTCCATGTTTCAGATTAGGAAACTGAGCTTTAGGGAGTTTAGCAATCTGCACAGTTATTAAATCATGTAACTTGTGAGTGACGAAGCTGAAATTCAAACTCAGGTTTCTGGCTTCAAAACTGTGCTGTCAACTGTGTGAGGCCCAACCTTTTGGAAAAGCACAGTCTTCATGGC
The DNA here is from genome assembly GCF_002776525.5 of Piliocolobus tephrosceles. NCBI lineage: Eukaryota > Metazoa > Chordata > Mammalia > Primates > Cercopithecidae > Piliocolobus > Piliocolobus tephrosceles. The sequence goes on along the minus strand of NC_045440.1, from coordinate 136,996,423 downwards.
TGGAAGGAAGAGAAAGGAGCCTGGTGCCCTGGAAGACTAGGGGCTGCCCTATGAGGCCAGGCCAGACCAACCTAGGGTAGAGTGTAACGGGGGGGTTTGTGTGGGTCCATTGTGGAGTCAGATCTGAATCTCCAGAGTTGGGACCAGGCTCCTGAAAAGTGGAGCCAGAAAATGCTTTTGCCTATTGTTGGTCAGCTTTGTTTTCAAAACTATGACCATCCACCTGAGAGGCCTGGAGTCCTTCCCAGGAAGGCATGTTGGAAACCTGTGCTGAGGTGAGGTCAGTGCCACACTGGGAGCTGATTGCTGAAGATGCAGCTGTTGGTAGAGCTCCACAGACAGACCTGTTTTTTTATCCTAAGACCTTTCCTTAAAAAGCTGATTCACTAAGGGCTCTGTGTGACTGGGCCAGCCACGACTTTCATCTCCTCCATAAATCTGAGAGCTCCTGGAAGGAACTCACACCAGACTTTAATTGTCTCTGTAACTCCCAATTTTATGAGCGCTTACCACACAGTAGGCACTTGATCAACGTAATGAATGAGTGAGACAGTATAGCTCAGATGCAGGTAACACAAAGAACACCTATATTTATTCTGATTTAAATGTCACATAAACTTAATGTAATGTTATTTTGGAAAACATAGATAATTATAAGGAGAAAATTAAAAATTACAACCCAGGCTCAGTGTGGTGGCTCCTTCCTGTAATCCCAGCACTGTGGGAGGTGAAGGTGGGTGGATCACAAGGTCAGGAGTTCAAGACCAGCCTGGCTAAGTCTCTGCTAAAAATACAAAAATTAGCTGGGCGTGGTGGCAGGCACCTGTAATCCCAGCTACTTCGGAGACTGAGGCAGAGAATTGCTTGAACCCAGGAGGCAGAGTTTGCAGTGAGCCGAGATCACATCACTGCATTCCATCTTGGGCAACAGAGCGAGACTCCGTCTCAAAAAAAAAAAAAAAAAAAAAAAAATTACAACCCAGTTACAGAGAAAACCATGCTTAACATTTCATGTATTCTTTAAAAAATATGTGTGTGTATACCTATGTATATGTACGTATGTCTATTCTTATTGAATCACATATTATACACACATTTGAATCTTATTTGCACATAATCCTTTATCAGAAAAAATGTATTGTGTTAACAACGTGTTATAAAACTTTCATTTTCTAGTCAGTCTCTTTAACATAGCATCATATAGAATTACCAACATGTATTTATTTCACCCCGATGTTTGACATTTGTGTTGTTGCTTATTTTCTATTCTTATAAATAATACAACAATCAAGATTTTTCAACATTAATAATTGTCCAGATGTCTGTTGTTTTTTTTCTTTTTATTATGAGTCCCTAGAAGTAGAATTAGGGGCTCAGAGGGTAACAAGTTTATAAAGGAATACATAAGGCTAAGTTGAATTACAGGAAATTTGTTCCGGGAACTTCAAGAGTGAGGGATATTAGCATTTTTTTACCTTTGGAAATTTGCTAGGTAAGCAATGTGTTTCTTTGACTGCTAGTGGGGGAAATGCTTTTTCCATTTATTCATGAACTATTCACATTTTCTCTTACTGTCTTTTGTGCCCATGGGAGCCAAGGATGTAGACCTCAAGCATTGACTTTGGAGAGTGCTTTGGCCACTGAGCCTGGACAGTCTGCCCCGAGCTGCTGGGGCTCAGCACCCTGCCTCATGCTGCCTGTTCCAGGGAGGCAGATCATTGCAGCAGCATGGAACTTCACCTGGCAGAGTGGGCAGGCAGATTCCAGAAAAATCTGGCACAGCACAAAGGTTTCTGGGAAAAGCCACAGCCCACCTGGCTAGAACCTGAGGCTGACTTGGCACCCCACCACCTCCTTTCCTCCGTGGGAGGCTTGGATGGGGCAGGAGAAGGGGAGCCTTGAAGAAGAGGCAGCCATGCGGTCTGGCTGGCTCAGGGAGCTGCCTCCCAGCTCACTTGGCTCCCATGAAGCCTGTTTTCCTTAGTGCTGATGGCTTCCTCGTGAGGAAGGAAGGAGAAGAGAAGATGAAAAAATGTGGAAGAGAAGGAAGAGATTCTTGCTTCTGGGGCCTGGATTAAGGAAGGACCTTGGAGCATTCTAGATTCTCCTTCAGAATTGATACTAAAATAGCCAGCCAGTGAGTCTCTGGATCACAGAGATGCAGGTTTTTAGCTTTCTTTTATTCATGGACGAGACTAAGAGCTGGGGCTCTTGAGCCAAACTGCCTGTGTTCCAGTCACCATCTGCCACTTACTATCCAGGTGACAGTGACATCACTTCCTTCAGCCTCCAGGAGCTGAATGCAATGTGTGGAGCACATAGGAGGCATGTAGGAAGGCTTCAATCACTGTTAGCTTTTCCAGAAGATTTAGTGAACATCTTCTCACATGCAGCATTTAGCTGCCAGAAATTGTGGATGTGGTATAATAAAAACTGTACAGTTGGCAAAATGGCCTAGGATTGAGCAACTGAGTTTTGGTCATTTTAAACATCCAGCATTACATTGGCTCATATGGCACAGGGGATATTAACTAATAAATGGAATGTCTTTAAAAGTTCTTTAAAAATCCTTAGGAAAATTGATCCAATTTTCTAATATCTTATGTAAAAGCTGCACATATAATTGTTGGAGCAAAAAGAAAGACAATATCTTAGCTCTGCTTCAGTCACCAACCCCTCGCCAAAAATATCTGAGCTGTAACCATTTGCGTTGGTTTCCAATTGCTGCTGCAACAACCACAGATGTAGTGCCTTAAAACAGCATGAACTTATTAGCTTACAGTCCTAGGGGTCAGGCATGCTCAATGGAACTCCATGGGCAAACATCAAGGTGTCAGCAGGGCTACCCTCCTTCTGGAGGCCTTGGGGAAATTTTGATCCCTTTCCAGTTTCTAGAAGCTGCCTACACTCCTTGGCTGGTGGCCCTTCCTCCATTCTCAAAGTCAGCAATCACATCTTTCTGATATCTGCTTCCATCCTCACATCTTCTTTACTGACTCTTCTCCCTCCTTCTTCGAACACTTTAGAACCCTTGTGATTACTTTGGTCCTACTGGGATAATTCAGGTCAATCTCCCTGTCTTAAAATCCTTAACCTGGCCTGGAACGGTGGCTCAGGCCTGTAATCCCAGCACTTTGGGAGGCTGAGATGGGCGGATCATGAGGTCAGGAGATTGAAACCATCCTGGCTAACATGGTGAAACCCTATCTCTACTAAAAGCTACAAAAATTAGCAGGATGTGGTGGCAGGTGCCTATAGTCCCAGCTACTTGGGAGGCTGAGGCAGGAAAATGGTGTGAACCTGGGAGGCAGAGCTTGCAGTGAGCCAAGATCACACCACTGCACTCCAACCTGGGTGACAGAGCGAGACTCTATTTCAAAGAAAAAAAAACAAAAAAACAACAAAACCCAAATTCCTTAACCTAATAACACCTGCAAAGTCCCTTTTTCATGTAAAGTAACATATTCACAGGTTCTGGGGATTAGGTCATGAACATCTTTAGGGGCCATTACTTTGTCATACTATTATGTTCTAACACACATATGTTGAGTGCCTACATTTTGCCAGGTGCAGTGTCTTCCTCTGAGTGGAATAAGATCTAAGCCTGTTTTCTGAAGGAATTCACAGGCTAGCACCAATGACAAACAGGTAAACAAATAGGCAAGCTAAGGAATTGGAAGGGCAAAGATGTAATTGTATATAAAGAAACAAGGAACAAAAGGATGAGAGAAAGAGACCTGGGAGAAAAGTAAGTTCCAAGTAGAGAAAGCAGAAGCATAAAGATCGGAAGATGCCTGTTAAATGCCATGTGAGGGAATGTAGCTTAGAGCATGTAGATACTGTTATATACGATGCTGAGTCAGGGGCAGGAGTTGCTCTGAGAAAAGAACTTAGAGAAGAAGGAGGAAATTAGGTCCTAGAGCACATCATATGGCACAGGAAAGAGCTTGGACTTTATCTACTAGGTGATGGAGAGAAGATGGAAAGTTGAGATCATGGTGTGACATTGTGAGATTTCCAGTTGGCAATGATAGAATGGACCCTAAGTTGTAAAGGGTGACACTGCACAAGAGGCTAGCTCATTGACTGCCTTCCATCCATTCACTCATGCATTCAACTATCTACACATTCATTCTTTAATTTGTCATCTATCCATCGGACTCTTCACCCATCTATTCTTTAAAAGCCTATGCCCCTACGTATATTTCTAACATTCCTCTGTTTCCATCACATAGTTATTGCACTTTTTATTAGTGATTTTTTAAATTACTTGCAGTTTGTTTCCAAGCCATGAGTCTTGCATTTGTTTTGAACTGTTTCAACATTTGAATGAAGTCAGTGTTCATCATTAGTCTATTTCTGGTGTTCTCTCCACCTCTATGTCCTGGGCTGACAGTTGCCTTTCCTGTGTCCCTGGGGTAAGAGATATGAGGAGCTAAGAATGTTCACAAGGCTGCAGCAGAGCCAGTGAGAGGTGTCAAGTCTTAGGTTGAGCTACCCAAGAATCAGACTCTAACACAGGGATATGTGGACATAGTTTACTTAGGAAATAATCTCAGGAAGCACTAGGAGCAAGAAAATGAGGCAGGGAAGAGAACGCCAATGCAGAATGCACCAACGAGCAAGTTACTACTGTGAGCCCCATGGCTCAGTCATATTGGGTGTCTCTGGGAGACAGCAGAGAGCTTGACTTAGCACTGGTGGGTGAAGGAGCTGGACCTGTATCCACCAACTCCTATATGTCATTGTCTACGGGCTGCTCCTGGACTCCAGTGCTCCTCTGGTCTGCTCTCTGCACAGGCTGAGCAAGTTTCTGCTCAGACACACATGCAGGTGCTTTGGAAAGGAAGCAACAGGCTGCTGAGGGCATCTGGACAGGACATTGACAGCATCAGCTGCAGGCAGGATGCAGAGGTTTTTTTCCTAGGTTGCTGTTGCCTATGGGTGAGCACCATGTGGGCCCTGATGGATTGTGTATCATCCTGCCCCAGCCTCAAAACAACTCTTCCACTTCTGATCATTTTGGGTGCAATGGGAAGAGTAACTCTAGTCTAATGGGCTCAGAGACCCTCCCCCCTTGCTAGTTGATGGTTTTCTGGGAGGAATACTCATTTTCAGCTTGACAGAGAGAGCCCTGAAGCCAGCCGCCACTGCAACTATGTGCCACTCGTGCAGTTTCCCATCAGTACAAGTGGATGTCTGTCTTTCTCCCCCATTTTTATGACACTAGAAGTGATCCTTGCCAATTATGTAAAATATAGGAAACATAAAAATATGCAAAGAAGGAAGTAAATGTGCCTGGAATCTCATCAGCCAAATATAAACATTGCAATTATTTTTGTAATATCTTTCATATTATTTTTATTGCACATATGTTTTACATGATTGAGGTCATTTTGTACATATAGTTCTCTGTCCTATTTTTTTTAACCTAGTGCATCCTTGTTGTTGCTGTTATACAGATTGAACATCCCTAACCTGAAAATCCAAAATTGGAAATACTCCAAAATCCAAAATATTTTGAGTGTCGATATGATGCCACAAATGAAAAACGCTACACCTGACCTCATATGATGGGTCACAGTCAAAACTCAGACACACAACACACAATTTCTTCAGTGTCCCCAAAGGAAATAAAATCCTCCCAGCCCTGTTTAGCCATGATGTATCTTTTCCGAGCATGCCCAGATTTTCTCATGTAAGCAAGCACACAAAGGATAATTACCTGACACATGTGCAGGCTGGAGGCACCAGTGGCAGATTCTCCATGATGCCCCATGTGGGGCCAAGACCGTCATGCATTACTCATGGTTTGTTTGCTTATTCTCTGCTCTATGGTGTAAAGACATTGATGAAAATGCCAACAAGGCCTCCAGATACCCCCATGGATAAGAATGGTAAGAAAAAGAGAAAGCATTTATGCTTATAGCACAGAAAGTCAAAGCTGTTGGAGAAACTAGACAATGGTGTAAGTGTCAAATATCTTATAGAAGACTGTAGTGTTGTAATGTCCACCATATAGAACCTGCAGAAACAGAATGATAAGTTATTAAAGTTCTATGCTGAAAGTGATGAACATACATTAAAATAATAGAAAAACACTATACTTTCAGCATCAAGCTAAAAATGAAGGTCTCAGTTGTGTTTTGAAAAAAATGGATCTGTCAGCATTGCAGTGAACACATGCCACTTAACAGTATGGTGATCATGAAACAAGCAAACATCAATTCCAGTGAACTGCAAATTGAAGGAAACTGTGAAAATTCAACAAGATGGTTACAGAATTTGGAGAAAAGACATGATATTAAATTTTTAATGATTTGTAACCATAAGGCATCTGCTGATGATGAAGCAACAGAGAAATTAATTGATGAGTTTGCCAAGGCCATTCCCAATAAAAACCTGATGCCAGAACAAGTCAATGAAGAAGAATATACTGAAGAAACATCCCGGTTTTAGTGTTATTGCCCAAAAAAATATTGACTGTAACTGATGAGACAGCCTCTACAAAAATTAAGGATGCCAAAGACAGAATAAGTGTGTTGAGATGTGCTAATGCAGCAGGCATACATAAGTGTAAACTTGCTAAGATAGGCAAAAGCTTGTATCACTGCTGTCTTAAAGAAGTGGATTTCTTACTAGTCTATTATTATGGTAGGTGCTTCCCCAGTTGAGTCTCTGATGAGAACATAGCCAAGGTCACCTGGATTGCAATTTCATGAGAACCTGAAGTAGGCAGCCCAGCTAGGCCATGCCTACACTCCTAACTCACAGACTGATGTAATACAGGCATGTTGTTTTAAGTTGTTAAGTTTTGGTAATTTCTTATACAGCAATAAAAAAGTTCATAAAATTTCCAGCAAGTTAACTTGAAGGGAAAGAGTGCCCTTTCTGATCTGCCCCACCCTGCCATTGATGTGGAATGTGGATGTTATCAGTAGGGCTTAGAACAGTGCCTAATATATGTTTGGCTGGAGCTATATAAAGCCATCTTGGGCCACGATACCTTGAAGACAGAAGCTGTATACCGAGGGAGGCACACAGAAAACAGAAACTTAGTCTCCTGGTGAAACTGCTGTGTGGCCAGGCCAGCCTGGGCTGCATTCCTTTGGGCTTCATTTGCATAAGAGAGAAATAACTTTCCTCCTGTCTAGGAAACTAACTTGGGGTTTTCTGTTATATGCTGCAATCCCTAATGCTAACTGATGCAGTGGTGAGGTGGGTAAAAACTCAGGCTTGGAATTGGCTGACCTAGACTTGAATCCTGGTCTGCTATTTTCCATTTGGGTAAATTTCAGAATTCTCTTTACTCCTTTGAACTTGAGTTTCCTTATGTGTAAAATAGAGATAATCATAGTCCCTATTTCATAAGTTTGTGGTAAGAATTGCAAGAAATAATGCAAGTAAAGAGCTTCACACTGCACCTAGCCCAAGTGTTCAAAAAATATTAGCTACTGTTATTCTCATCTATAGTGTTCATTTAATAAAATGTATGGAGTGGCTACTAAATGCCAGGTACTATACTAAGAGGCTGGATAAATGGCAAAATTCTTATCTCAAAGAGCCACAGACTTAAATGAAATATTGAAAATAAACAAATACAACAGTCTAGTAGCTCAAGTGCCATGCTGGGAGATGTTCAGGCTCTGAGGGCACCAAGAACCCTCACAGTGAAAGGAATGGTAAAGAAGATTCCACATGGATTACACTCCCTAATCAAAAGACATAGATGGGCCAAACAGATATTTTTAGAATAGGATCTAATAATATGCTGCCTATAAGAGACTCACTTAAGATCTTAAGGACACACATAGGCTGAAAGTAAAATAATAGAGAAATATAATTTATATAAATTATAACCCAAAGAGAGTAGGGGTGGTTTACTAAAATCAGACAAAACAGACATTAAATCAAATGCTGTCACAAGAGAAAAAAGAAGGACATTATATAGTGATAATGGGGTCAATTCAGCAGTAAGATATAACAAGTATAAATATTTGTGTACCAAACATGAGCGATCCAAAATATATGAAGCAAACATTGGCAGAATGGGAGGGTGAAATAGCAGAATTCAAAGAAGTTTCTATGGAAGAATTATCATTTGAACAGAGTCTTGAAATACCAGTAAATATTTTCTTAGCTAAAGAAATGAGATAGCAACTAGAATATCATATAATACATACCAGGCACTGTTCTAAGCCCTATGTATAAAAATTCATTAGAACTTACCCCTACCCTTCAGAAGGAGTTATATTATTTTCCTCATTGGAGCAATGATAAAACAAAGGCCCTGTGAGGTTAAGTCCTGTGTCCAAGACAACACTGCTAGGAGATGGAAGAATAGGGATTATGACCATTAACGCTTGCCCATGTAACCATTGCTCTCTATCATCTTCATGGGCTTGGCATGGTGGGCAGAGGAAAGGGTTGGAGGACAGGAAATCGAAAGTGGATTGGGAGCTAGAGACATCTCATGTGGCTGGAATAAGAGGAGGTGTAAGAGGCCCATTGTGGGAAACGGAAGGGACGGAACTGGAAAGACCTGGTCAGCCATGTTTAAAAGCTGAACCTTTAGCCTGAGATCAATAGAAAGCTTTCATGAATGTAAAGCAGGGGAGAGTTAATGTTCAGCAGCCTAGTTTCTTAGATCACTCCTGTTCCAGAGAAGAAGAAGAGTCTGGAGCCAATGGAGAAAGGTACAGGGAAAACACAAAGATGGTGGTTGGGCGTGGTGGCTCGTGCCTGTATTCCTGGCAATTTGGGAGGCTGAAGTGGGAGGACTGCTTGAGCCCAGGAGTTTGATACCAGCCTAGGCAACATAGGTAGACCCCATCTCTACAAAAAAATTTAAAAAATAATAAAATTAGCCAGGGATGGTGGCACATGCCTGTAGTCCTAGCTACTCAGGAAGCTGAGGTGGGAGGATCACTTGAGACTAGGAGGTGGAGGCTCTAGTGAGCTGTAATCACACTACTGCACTCCATCCTGGGTGACAGAGCAAGACTCTGTCTCAACAACAACAACAAAATGAAGATGGTGATGGGGAAGACAGGAAAACATGATTTCCAGAGATACCTGAGTTAAACAAATACTGAAGTCTCAGACCATTAGCACTAGGAATGCTTTCACGGAAATGAAAGCAGTAACAAAATCAAAGCTAACGGGAGCCACTTTTGCATGAGCTCTCTGTGTCACACACGTTCTGCTCTCTTCAAACCCTGAAGTCAAAAATGGGGTGACCTCTATAATCTATGAGCTACCATGATGAATACAACTGTGGCCAACCCTCTCAGGAAGATTCCAGACTCTGCTCATCTTTCTCCTGTATTTTCTCTAAAATTTTCTTAAAGGCAGCTTAAGGAACCCAAAAACTTGCATTTGTTACATCCAGCATAATATTCTTCCTTTGAGTGTTTGTAACAAGTCCAAACAAACATCATCAACACATGCTTTATCACCTATTATGAGTCAGAACTGCCAACCTAAATGTGAAATAAACAACCAAAGGAGCAACCATGTGGAGCGAACAGCACCACACAGGGTGGAGAATATGCTCAGCTGGGCCAAGCACAGTAGAGCGGCTCTTCAATGGAGCGTGGGCAAAGCGCAATGTCAGGAATCTTGCAGAATCAAAGAGAAGACCGAACAGGCAGGCTCAGGAAAAGGCTGGAATCAGGAGCTCCAGGACTTCAGTGCCAATGTTTCACCAAGGCCTACATTAGATTCCTCTTGCTGTTGTAACAATTACTGCAAATTTGGTGGCTTCAAGAAACACAAATTCGTTCACTGATAATTCTTCAGGTCTGAAGTCTAAAATCCAGATGTCAGCAGGTTTGCATTCCTTTTGATGGCTCCAGGGGAGAATCTATTTTCTGCCTTTTCCAGCTTCTAGAGGCTGCCCACATTCTTTGGCTCATGGCCCCCATGTCAAATGCCCTTTTTGCCCTTGCTTCCATAATCACATCATCTTCTTCTGCTTCTGACTGTGATCCTCCTGCCTCCCTCTCCTAAGGACCCTTATAATTATATTAGTCTACCAGGTCAATCCATATAATTTCCTCAACTGCTATAGTCTGAATGATTTTGTTCCCCCAAAACCCATGTGTTGAACCTGCTGTGGTGGTAGTAAGAGGTGCAGCCTCTGGGAGGTGATTAGATCATGAGGGCTCCATCTTCATGGATGGGATTCATAAAAGAGGCTTGAGGGAACCTGTTTGCTCCTTACACCATGTGAGGAGACAGAAGCTGCCATGTATGAATCAGAAAGCAGACCCTCTCCAGACACTGAATCTGCTGGAGCCTTGATCTTGGACTTCCCAGCCTCCAGAACTGTAAGAAATAAATTTATGCTGTTTATCAATTACCCAGTATCAAGTATTTTCTTATAGCAGCCCAAATGGACTAATACATCATCTCAAATCTTAATAACATCTGCAAAATTGTTTTGCCATTTATTTATTTTTTATTATTTATTTATTATTTATATTTTATTTTTTTGAGACAGAGTCTCACTCTGTCATCCAGGCTGGAGTGCAGTGGTGTGATCTCAGCTCACTACAACCTCTCCCTCCCAGGTTCAAGGGATTTTCCTGCCTCAGCCTCCTGAATAGCTGGGATTACAGGCATGGGCCACCACGTCCGGCTAATTTTTGTATTTTTAGTAAAGATGGAGTTTCACCATGTTGACCAGGCTGGTCTCAAACACCTGACCTCATGATCCACCCACCTTGGGTTCCCAAAGTACTGGGATTACAGGCATGAACCACCACATCCGGCTTTTTGCCATTTAAAATAACATACTTACAGATTCCAGGGATTAGAAACATGGATATCTTTGGCGGCTGTATTCAGATGACCATGGGGCCAATCACTGGAACAAATGACCTCTGTTCATTCTTGCATCTTATATAACTCTGCCAGAGATTCAAAGTCTGGTAAGATAGTGTAAAGGGCCTGGCTTTGGCCAAACACCAACAGCTCATCCAGGGGTGTGTAGCCCATGCTGACTTAGGTCCCACCAAACTGGCCCACAACTGAGGGAGAATAACTCTTTAAATAAAATTCTTGATGTCTCATGTGTCCAGGTGAAGAGACCCCCAAACAGGCTTTGTGTGAGCAACAAGGCTGTTTATTTCACCTGTGTGCAGGCGGGCTGCGTCTGAAAAAGGAGTCAGCAAAGGGTGGTGGGATTATCATTAGTTCTTATAGGTTTTGGGATAGGCGGTAGAGTTAGGAGCAATATTTTGCAGGCAGGAGGTGCATTCTCAAGGGTGGGGAGAATTACAAAGAACCTTCTTAAGGGTAGGGGAGATTATAAGGAAACTTCTTAAGGGTAGGGGAGATTACAAAGTACATTGATCAGTTAGCATGGGGCAGAAACAAATCACAATGGTGGAATGTCATCAGTTAAGCTATTTTCACTTTTGTGGATCTTCAGTTGCTTCAGGTCATCTGGATATATATATGCAGGTCACAGGGGATATGATGGCTTAGCTTGGGCTCAGAGGCCTGACATTCCTATCTTCTTATATTAATAAGAAAAATAAAACAAAACAAAATGGTGGTTAAGTGTTGAGGTGGCAATAATTTTGGGGGGTGGTATACAGAGATAATGAGCAACGTTTCTCAGGACTGCTTCAAGTGGGATTAGGGGTGGCGTGGGAACCTAGAGTGGGAGAGATTAAACTGAAGAAAGATTTTGGGGTAAGGGGTGATATTGTGGGGTTGTTAGAAGGAGTATTTATTGTATATAATTATTGGTGATGGCCTGGATGTGGTTTTGTATGGATTGAGAAACTAGATGAAAGACACAAGGTCTGAATAAAAGAAGGAGAAAAATAGATATTAAAGGACTAAGAATTGGGAGTACTCAGGACTTCCAATTAGAGAAGAGTGCCCAAGGGGGTTCAGCACAATTATTTGCTTGGTTGGTGAGTTTTTGGGCTCTATCCTTGAGCTTTTTTATGTTGTCATATACCAGGCCAGATTGATTTAGGTAAAAACAACACTCTTCATTTAAAAATATACAAAGTCGTGCTTTTTCAGCAGTGAGTAAATTGAGGCCTCGGCGGTTCTGGAGGACAACTGCAGCTAAAGAGTCAACCTGGGCTTGGAGGACAGATAAAGTTTGTGATATGTCTGTAATACTAGCAGAGAAATTGTTAGAGAGGCTGTGGAATGTTGTGGCAGCAGTTGAGATGCCTGCTATTCCAGTTCCGAGTGCAATAGTGGAGGCAGAAAGTCCTAGACATACAAGTAAAGGGATTAGTGGGATGACTCTTTTTTGTCATGTTGATGTCACGAGGGGGACAGGCAGTTGTTCGTTCCCATCTGCAAACTGGATTTTGGGGTAAGGAAGACTAGAGTACATGTGCCCGTCCAGTTGGCAGGTAGGCACATGTAGGTGGAAGAGCCGCATAAAAAGAAGAGACCTGGTGTCAGGCAGAACTGGAAATGTAAAGTGAAACAGTGAGAGGGTATACTGAAAGAGGAATCCTGCACTCAAAATCCTAGAGATCCAGCAAGGGCAGCAGCCGTTAGAGGTTGTAATGGGGACTGATGGTGCAACCGCGTAGAGGGAGGGGTTCGGTTCTCATGGTGTATAAGAAAGCGAATAGTGTCTACAAGTAACCTTTCACTGCCATTCATGGGCCTGGGTATAAGCAAGCAAGAGGAGGGTTTAGGAGGAGATTCAGACGAGCAGGGGGAAGGTAGCCAAGGATGGAGTGAGATGCAGGGTAGGTGTCTTCTTAAACAATAGTGACTGCCAATGTTTTTGAGTTCGTCGGTAATGATAGAGGGCTTATCAGTAATGTGAAGTTGGAATGCTCCCATCTGTTTGGTAGTGTGTGTGGCTGGGTTCTGGAGATAAAGTAAAGGAACGTTTGGACAGTGGAAGTTTGCCTAAAGGGATTCCAGTAGGCTGTCGTCAAGAGATGCATAAAGAAGCAGCAACAGGGATAGTTGTTTTTGTGGTTGGGGTCCAAATATGATGGAGGTGGAATTGACATAAGGAGAAACATGCCATAAGTAGACGCGGAGAAGCGTGGCAGCTTGTTGGTATGAAATGTCTGGGAAGTTCTCATCAAATCTGTCTATAAAATAAATAAGTTTCTTAGGCGGGTGAAGGTGAGGGCTATTAAAGGAGGTTTGGAGGTGCAGGGAGACGAGAGAGGTAGCCCAGTCAGCCTGGAGAGTGGGCATGGCTGTGTAAAAGCAGGAAGAAAGGGAAACACATAGCCAACAGTTCTTTGCTAGAGGAGGATTGGAGGCAGTGAGGAGAGAGTGGGTGAGATTGATAGTATGCTGGAGGTAACTAGGGTGAGGTAGAGAGTGGCATAAGAATGGGAATGAGAATAAGAATGTGTATAAAAGTAAAGACTAGAACTTCATCAGGGTGGAAGTATTGGAGGGTGCCCTGCCACCAAAGCTTGTCTATCCACTCCAAGAGGGATCAAGAGTGGCGGTTTGGGGATAGCACCAGGAGATATCAGCTGTGATGTCTTGGAGAAACAATGTAAACCAGCAGTGTAAACAAGAGCAGGTCATTTATGAGTAGTTGAGAATGGTGAATAAGAGTATGACTAGACAGAATATAGTAGGGATGATAAGTTTTTGGGGCACAGTCCAAGTAGTGGGGGTGACTGCATAAAGCCCTGTTGCAAAGAGTAGGGTAAGGATGGATAGCTCTAGTAGAATGAAGGTATATATTAGGCTTATAAGGGTTATATTGTCCTTCAGAAATGTAAGTGAGTTTAAGGGAAGTAGGAGAGAATACTTGTGACTTCCAGGAGGAAGAGGAGATATCAGGCAGACTGTCTGACAGACACAGCTTTATCCTGGAAAGGTGAACCCAATGGGGAGGGTCCTGCAGATGGATGGCAGTTGGAGTCCCATAGATGACTAAGTAGGGTCTGGTCCATCAAGGTTGTGGAGTTTGAGGGGTCAGATTCTTAACAAGAACTGATCGTCCAGCTAGGGTGTCTTCATATGGCTGGGAATCTGGAGTAGGCAAGAGAAGATTAGCAGCCTGGCAAATTTCCTGTCTAGCCTGCTGGAGGACTGGAAGATAGTCACCTAGAGGGCTGGTATCTGGGATGAGGTTGGGGACAAGTAAGAAAGTGCGTCCATATAAAAGTTCAAATGGACAGTACCCTGTAGCATCTCAAGGACAGGCTCTATTTCTGAGAGGGGCAAGAGGTAAAAGTACTGTCCAGTCCTTTTTAAGTTGGAGGCTGAGCTTGGTGAGGTGTGTCTTTAAAAGGCCACTAGTCCGTTCTACCTTTCCTGAAGACTGAGGACAGCAAGGGGTATGACGGTTCCACTGAATACCAAGAGCCTGAGAAACTGCTTGGGTGATTTGACTAATAAAGGCTGGTTCATTATTGGACCATATAGAGGTGGGAAGGCCAAACTGAGGAATTATGTGCCACAGAAGGGAAGAAATGACTGTGGTGGCCTTCTTAGACCCTGTGGGAAAGGCCTCTACCCATCCAGTGAAAGTGTCTACCCAGACCAAGAGGTATTTTAGTTTCCTGACTCAGGGCATGTGAGTAAAGTCGATTTGCCAGTCTTGGGAGGGGGCAAATTCCGGAGTTTGATGTGTAGGGAAGGGAGGGGGCCTGAACAATCCCCGAGAGGTAATAGAATAGCAGATGGAACACTGAGAAGTGACTTCCTTGAGGATAGATTTCCACGATGGAAAGGAAATGAGAGGTTCTAAGATGGGCTAGCAGCTTGTAACCTACATGGAAGAGGTTATGAAATGACAACAGAATAGAATGGGCCTGTGAGGCTGGAAGGAGATATTTTCCTTGGTCTAAGAACCATTTGCCTTGTGTGGGAAGAGACTGATAGGTGGAAGTTTCAGCTGGGGAGTAGTTGGGACTGGCCAGATGAGAAGGAGAAAAACTGCCGTGAGGGATAGAAATTGGAATGCTAGCTGCTTTTTTAGCTATCTTATTAGCATAAGCATTGTCCTGAGAGATGGGATCTGAAGCCTTTTGACGGCCTTTGCAGTGGATAACTCCAGCTTTCTTTGGAAGTAAAGCAGCCTGGAGAAGAGTTTTTATTAAAGAGGCATTAATGATGGAGGACTTTTGCATAGTGAGGAAACCTCTTTTTGCCTACATAACAGCACGGTGGTGCAGGATATGGAAGGCGTATTTAGAGTCAGTATAAATATTGGCATGTAATTCCTTTGCAAGATTGAGGGCTCGAGTTAAGGCAATGAGTTTGACTTGCTGAGAGGTAGTGGAGGGGGGCAGAGCAGTAGTCTCAATGACAGATGTGGAAGATACTATAGCATAGCCTGCCTTTGCTAGTGAGTGGCGATTAGGCCTGGTGGAACTGCCATCAATAAACCAAGTGTGATCAGGGTGAGGAACAGGAAAGAAGGAAGTATGGAGAAATGGAGTGAATGTCAGGTGGATCAGAGAGATACAGTCGTAGGGGTAAGGTGTGGTATCAGGAATAATGTGGGAGGCTAGATTGAAGTCCGGGCCAGGAACAAGGGTAACCATGGGAGACTCAACAAAGTGAGTACAGCTGAAGGATCTGGGGAGCAGAAAGTATATGCATCAGGTGTGAGGAAGAAAATAGATTTTGGAAATTATGAGAACTGTAGAGAGTGAGTTGAGCATAGTTTGTGATTTTGAGGGCCTCTAAAAGTATTAGGGCAGCAGCAGCCACCACATGCATACATGAGGGCTAGGCTAAAACAGTAAGGTCAAGTTGTTTGGACAGAAAGGCTACAGGGTGCGGTCCTGGCTCTTGTATAAGAACTCTGACCACACAGCCCTGCACTTTGGCTGTGTGCAAGGAAAAGGGTTGGGATGAGCTAGGGAGAGCTAGTGTGCAGGTAGCTTCTAGGGCTGTTTTTAAGGAAAAGAAAGAGGAGTGGTGAAAGGATTTAGGACCTATGGGGTCAGCTAGATTTGGTTTTATGAGTTTACATAATGGTTTTGTTAGGATGGCAAAACCAGGTATCTAAAGGCAAAAGTATCCTACCATGCCCAGGAAGGAAAGGAGCTGTTGTTTTGTAGAAGGGGTTGTGGTTTGGGAGATTTGCCAGACACAATCAACAGGGAGAGCATGTGTGTTTTCATGAAGAATCATGTTGAGATAGGTAATGGATGAGGAAGAAATTTGGGCTTGACTGAAGTAATGGGGGCTTTCCATGAAGCCTTGTGGCAGTACAGCCCAGGTAATTTGCTGAGCCTGATGGATGTCAGGGTCAGTCCAAGTGAAAGCAAAGAGAAGCTGGGATGAAGGGTGCAAAGGAATAGTAAATAAATCATGAGATCCAGAACAGAATAACGGGTTGTGGAGGGAGGTATTGAGGATAGGAGAGTATATAGCTTTGGCACCATGGGGTGGACAGGCAAGACAATTTGGTTGATAAGGCGCAGATCCTGAACTAACCTGTGAGACTTGTCTGGTTTTTACAGGTAAAATGAGGGAATTGTAAGGAGAGTTCATAGGCTTTAAAAGGCCATGCTGTAACAGGTGAGTGATAACAGGCTTTAATCCTTTTAAAGCATGCTGTGGGGTAGGATATTGGCATTGAGCGGGGTAAGGGTGATTAGGGTTTAATGGGATAGTAAGGGGTGTATGATCCATCGCCAAGGAGGGAGTAGAGGCGTCCTATACTTGTGGTTTAAGGTGGGGAGATACAAGAAGAGGATGTGAGGAGGCTTTGAACTGAGGAAAAAGGTGGCAATGAGGTGTGGCTGTAGCCCAGGAATAGTCAGGGAAGCAGATAATTTAGTTAAAATGTCTCGACCTAATAAGGGAGCTGGGCAGGTGGGGATAACTAAAAAGGAGTGCATAAAAGAATGTTGTCCAAGTTGGCACCAGAGTTGGAGAGTTTTATGAGGTTTAGCAGCTTCAATACTCACAACAGTTATGGAGGCAAGGGAAACAGGCCCTTGAAAAGAAGGTAATGTGGAGTAGGTAGCCTCTGTATTGATTAAGAAGGGGGCGGACTTACCCTCCACTGTTAAGAGTTAACCAAAGCGTCCGTGATGGTCCAAGGGGCTTCCAAGGCGATCGGGCAGTGTCAGTCTTCAGCCGCTAAGCCGAGAAGATCCGGGAGGGAGTCAGTCAGAGCCTTGGGCCAGTTGGACAGTCCAGTTTCTAGCGGGGTCCTGCACAGATGGGACACAGCTTGGGAGGAATCCTGGACTGCAGGCATTCCTTGGCCCAGTGACCAGATTTCTGGCACTTGAAGTGAGATCCTGGGGAAGGAAGCCCTGAAGGAACATCTGACCACGTGGGTTAGGCGTTTTGAAGTTCTTGTGTGCTGGAGATGTGGCTGGGGTTTCTCTCACAGTGGAGGCAAGTAACTGCAACTCAGAAATACGTTGCCTCTACTCTATTATTGTACATCTTGAAGGCGAGGTTAATTGAGTCCTTTTGTGGAGTTTAAGGGCTGGAACCTAATATTTGGAGCTTTTTCTGATGCTGGGAGGGGATTGGGTAATAAAACGCATAGAGAATAAGACAGCCTTCTGGCCTCTCTGGGTCTAGGGTGGTAAAGCGTCTGAGGGTTGTTGCAAAACGGGCCATGAACTCAGCTGGGTTTTTATACTTGGTGAAAAACAGACTAAATGCTAGCTGATTTGGGAGAAGTCAGATAAAGAAAAAGGAGCATTAACCTTGACTATGCCTTTAGCTCCAGCCACCTTTTTAAGAGGAAATTGCTAGGCAGGTATGGGAGGGCTAGTTGCGGAACGAAACTGTAAGCTGGACCCGGTGTGAGGAGAGGAAGTCATAGAAAGATTATAGGGTTGGGGAGCAGAGGCTGAGGAAGAATTGGGACCTAGCTTGGCCTGGCGAGGAGCAGCCTGGGGAGAAGGGGAGAGGTCAGATGAGTCCGTAGAAAAGAAGGATTCAAAGGACTCAGAGCTTGAGGTGGAGACTGAAGGAACAGACAGGATGGAAAGAAGACAGATTTGGGACAAGTCTCATTGGGAGTAGAGACTGGGGAGGGACCAATGTGTAAAAGAATGCCTGGATGTCAGGCACCTCAGACCATTTGCCCATTTTTTGACAAAAATTATCTAGGTCTTGTAGGATGGAGAAATCAAAAGTTCCGTTTTCTGGCCATTTAGAACCATTGTCGAGTTTGTACTGGGGCCAAGTGGTGTTGCAGAAGAAAATAAGACACTTCGATTTTAGGTTAGGTGAGAGTTGAAAAGGTTTTAAGTTCTTGAGAACATAGGCTAAGGGAGAAGAAGAGGAATGGAGGGTGGAAGATTACCCATAGTGAAGGAGGCAAGTTTAAAGAGAAGGGTAGAGACATGGAGAAGGGGGTGGGTGAGCAGCCAGAGCAGGCATCCCTGCAATTGACTTGCCACCAAGGGAATGTAGGTGAATGACCAAGGCAGGCGTCCCTGCAGAGATCAGACACCAATGGGTGAATAATCAGAGAGGCATCCCCGCAATGATTAAACTCTAAGGGAAGGCTGCCTTCCGGAGTCTGTGACCGGTGCAGGAGTTTTGGGTCCACGGATAAAATGTGTCTCCTTTGTCTCTACCAGAAAACTAAAGGAATTTAAATTAAGAGAAGGGAGAGATTGAAGGGTGGCGCCAAGAATGAAAGGAGAAAGAAGTTGAGGGATAGTGAGAGAGGTTGGAGAAGACAGTAAAAAGAGGCCACTTACCTGATTTAAAATTGGTGAGATGTTCCTTGGGTTGGTTGGTCTGAGGACCCAAGGTCGTACGTGGATCTCTTCACAGAGTGAGGGTGAGGACAGGGGACTGGTCTCCCGAAGGAGTCCCGCTGACCCGGGTTTCGGCACCAAATGTCTCACGTGTCCATGTGAAGAGACCCCCAAACAGACTTTGCGTGAGCAACAAGGCTGTTTATTTCACCTGGGTGCAAGTGGGCTGAGTCCGAAAAGAGAGTCAGCAAAGGGTGGTGGGATTATCATTAGTTCTTATAGGTTTTGGGATAGGTGGTAGGGCTAAGAGCAATGTTTTGGGGGCAGGGGGTTGATCTCACAAAGCACATTCTCAAGGGTGGGGAGAATTGCAAAGAACCTTCTTAAGGGTGGGGAGAATTACAAAGAACCTTCTTAAGGGTGGGGGAGATTGCAAAGTACATTGATCAGTTAGGGTGGGGCAGAAACAAATCACAATGGTGGAATGTCATTGGTTAAGGCTGTTTTCACTTCTTTTGTGGATCTTCAGTTGCTTCAGGCCATCTGGATATATACGTGCAGCTCACTGGGGATATGATGGCTTAGCTTGGGCTCAGAGGCCTGACACTTATCAGACTCTAGGGGGAATGGATACTGAAGAGTCAAAACATGCGCTTGCTCCATTTGGGTTGGAGAAGAGTAGGTTAACGTGTGAGGAAAAGGACATTATAGCTTTCTGAAAATATGCAAAGGCCACATTGGCTCTGAGGATGTCACAGCTGAACAATCCCTCAGAGGTCACTAAGTCTCTGCTTGTTCAGGGCAGAAAGTTGTGGCCCAAAGAGAGTAGCATTTTGACTGAGATCACCAGCAATGAGGAGCTGAGCAATCATGTGGAGAAGAACGAGAACTTTCTGGATGAACACAGAAATAGCACTAGAGCCAAGAACTGTTGCAGGAAGACACTGTGGCAGAGAGTGAGAAAGGCTGTCCACAGCAACAACAACCAGTTCTGTCATACTGTGACCACTAACATCACACCAAGAGCTGTGCTGCACGCTCTCCGGCATGGCTCACTCACCCTTCAACACAGAGCAGGAGCTTCATCACTGTGCCCATTTTACATGCAGGAAATGGGGAAACTGAGCTCAGAGGGGCTGAAATATCTTACCCAGGAGAACCAGTTAGGAGACAGCCAAGTGCAGAAACCCAGCTTTGAGAGACTTTAAAATCCATGCAACAACTAAAGCAAATGTTAAGCTACTTTGTTTTTTTCTTCTCTATTTTGTTTTCCATGAAATTCAAGGCTGGGTGGGTAAAGAAAGGAATTTGATAAACTTGCTCAGGCCTGGAACTTTTCCCAGAGCCCTGGGGGCAGAGCACCAAGTTGTGTAGACACACCCTCTTGGCCAGAAAGTTCTTTTAAACAGCCATTCCAGCCTGCTCAGTTCCTGTTTGTACCACTAGGAAAGGACCGCCTTGAGTTTGAAGTGGAGTGGAGGAAACTGGCTCGCATGGAAGATTTATGTTGCTCCCGACTCCAGGCAGGGTGGGGCTTCTCTTCTCTAAGCCACAGAAGTTCTCTTCTGTGTATCTCTGAGCTGAGAGTGCCAGAGACTGCAGAGAGGTTAAGCAACCCACCTGAGGTCACACAGCAGGGAAAAGGAGATCCCAGGACACAAAGTTGATTCTTCTAGACCTCAGAGCCCATGTAGCCTTCTTCCTGAAATGACTCTCAGAACAGAAGTGGCCTTGGGAACAAGGAGCATGAACCAAGGACTGGAACTGGGGGGCTGGAGGAAGAAACCCTCATTCCACTCCAGACCCAGAAAACATCTCTCTTCTTTGGCTTGCAATGGCCTGAAGTTTAATGACTCAGAGGGTTCCAGCAAGAACTCTGCCCCAAGAGATCTCAGCTTGTGAGCAAAACAAGAGTCTACACAACACATTGTTTTTATTGTTTTGTTCCCAAACCAACAAAGCAATGTTCAGCCAGCAGCCCCAGCTTGCTTGTTTGTAGAATGAGAGCTGTTGGATTGGGAGAACTGTGTGCAGGGGCTGCTGGCTAGAAACAGTGCAGGATACCTATAGGAGTCTTGTGGCTTGGGTCTTGACTCTGCTACTAACTCACTGTGCGACTTTGGCAAGTCATGTCCCTTCTCTGAATCCAGCATCCTTACGCATTGGAGACAGAGGATGGGAGAGGGTTCAGGAGATTCCTGCAGGTGGAGTCTTCTCAGAGTCCACTTCCTGAAGAAGGCTGCGCCTCTGAAGAGGTCAACTCCAATCGTCCCCATGACCCTTTGTGCCTTAGCATGAAGGGGTTCATTGTGTTTCCATCAAAAGCATGTTTTGATCTGGGAAGATAGGTAGGGTCTGTCCCTCTATGGGACAGGTCACCAGACAGAGGCCAATCCTGGATCAGGGGGTCCTGCTGTTCCAGTGGGTATAGCAAGATATCCTTGTTGGGGCCTTCCTCAGCCCACCTGTCAGTCTCACCCAGGGTCCGTGTCACCTCTGCCACAATAACTTCTTTCAGTTTCTCAAACTACTTTCTCACCTCTGGGTCCTACTCCAGGTGATACAAAAATCCAGAGTTCCAGTCCCTGGCCAGGCCCTCAGCTGGGTCAGAGACTCCTCATGTGACCTAGGCCTCAGTTTCCTCACCGTTCGTGGGGTACTTGGGCCAGCTGTAACTACGACATCATTCTCATATTAGAGGACCCCATTACCTAAGGGGAGGAGGCAAGAGAGAACGCAGCAAGCTCCTGCAATCCCTGCCCAGCCAGTCCCGTCTGCATGGTGGCTGGCGGGGCCCAGTGCAGGAGGTACCATTCTGCTCTCATTACTGTTGTGACCTGTGGTGTGTTTGTGCAGAGTCGCCAAGAGAAAAGTCATAGGGCTCAAGTTCCAAGACTGCCTTTAAGAGTCTAGTGAAACCCACTGACCCTGTGGGTTGAACAGAGCTACCCTTCAAAAATATAGCTGCCTGGAACCTCATATGGAAAGATATAGCTGCCTGGAACCTCATTTGGAAAAACCTTTATTTGGAAAAAGTATCTTTGTAGATGTAATGAAGGATCTCATGATGAGATGGTCCTGGATTTAAGGGTGGGCTCTAAATCCAAAGTCAGGTCTCCTTATAGATGAAGGGAGAGGGAGATTTGAGGCACAAAGAAGGGAATGGCACATGGAGATGGAGGCAGAGATTAGAGTGGGTGGGCGGTGTGTGCATAGTGTGGTATGTGTGTGTGGGTATATGTGCATGCTGTGTGCAGTGTGTAGGGGCTTATTTATGTGGGGGGGGTGTGTGGTGTGTGGTGTGTGTGGGAGGGTATGTATGTGGTGTGTGCATGGTGTGTGGGTGTATGTGTGTAATATGTCCATGGTGTGTGTGGATATACGTGTGTGGTGTGTGTGGGGGTGTGTGTACTGTGTGGGTATATGTGTTGGGTGTGTGTGGTGTGTGTGGTATGGCATGTGGGTATTTATGTGTGATGTGTGATATGTGTGTGCGTGTTTGTATGTGTGTGTGGTGTGGTATGTGTTTTGTGTGGTGTATTGTGTGACTATTTGTGTGTGGCATGTGTGTGGTGTGTGGGTATATGTGTGTGGTGTGTGATGTGTGTGGTGATGTGGTGTGTGTGTGTGGTGTGTATGGTGTGATGTGTGTGGTGAGTGTGTGGTGTGTGTGTGGTGTGTATGGTGTGATGTATGTGGTGTGTGTGTGGTGTGT
>NC_045440.1:136972728-136974033 GCF_002776525.5 Piliocolobus tephrosceles | reverse complement strand
GTGTGTGGTGTGTATGGTGTGATGTATGTGGTGTGTGTGTGGTGTGTGGTGTGTGTATGTGGTGTGATATGTGATGTGTGTGTGGTGTGGTGTGGTTTGTGTGGTGTGTGTGTGGTGTGATGTGTGGTGGGGTGTGTGTGTGTGGTGCGGGTGTGTAGACTGAGAAGAGTAGAACACAAACCCCAGCTGAAATCCCGTCTGTGCTTCCCCCACCTCTCCCTGCCCCCATCCACCCACTGTCAAGCAAAACACTCACCCACAAGCCTGGACATTGTCATGCATCAGGAGCTGTCACAGGGGACAGAAACACAGCCTGAGAAAATGGAGGAGAAGAGTGTGTTTGCACAGCCCCGTCCCAGGCCCTGAGCCTCGCTGGCCTGTGGTCTTCATGGGCACCATATAACACACTATTTTTCTTGCAGGCGTGGGGGAGGGAGGACTGAAACTCTAGCTGGGACACCACTGAGGATTCCAGAGTCTGGCCTGGCCTGGGTGTCTTATGAGGACATCTGAGTCACTCCAGCCAGCCCTGGGCCTATGTCTCTTGCCCTGTTGGAGCCTGGCAGGGGTGAGCAACTGCAGGCAGCTTTCTGGTCACCAGCTGCCCCTGCTCTGGTCTCTGCAGGATCCAGAGTGGGGCTAGAGCACAGAGAGGTGCCTATGGCCAGCGTCCACCTGACCAGGGCCTCAGCCAAGCAGGAAGAGAGGAGTGTTTATTGTGCTGTGTCAAAATTGCTTTGGGAAGTCACACTTCCCTTTCTGTGAGGCAGCGGTGAGGCCTGGCATGAGCCTTGATATCTCCGGAGCTTATGCCCAAGGACAAGGGATGTGACCAGCTTGCTGCACCCCCCACCCCCAGCCCAGCAGGAAATGGGAAGCTTCCCAAAGGACTCCATTTCACATCCCTGAGCACTGGGGGGCCCAGGTGCCTCAAATAAGCCCAAGCTCCTCTTCACAGGCTCTGAGGTCCTGTGGCATGGCCCCATCCTCACTCCTTCCTCATCCTGGGGAACTGTGCCCTTTCACTTCTCCCTGCTGCTCGGCCTCCTTTCACTTCTGCTGTGAGACAACCCTTCCTTCTCTGGTCCTCTCACACTCTGTTCTGCCCTCCCACACACTGTTCTACCTTCTCACATTCTATTCCACCCTCTCACACACTGTTCCACTTTCTCACACACTTTTCCGCCTTCTCACACACTGTTCCACCCTCTCACACACTTTTCCGCCTTCTCACACACTGTTCCACCCTCTCACACACTGTTCCTCCCTCTCACACACTGTTCCACCTTCTCACACACTGTTCCA
>NC_045440.1:136824526-136972718 GCF_002776525.5 Piliocolobus tephrosceles | reverse complement strand
TGTTCCTCCCTCTCACACACTGTTCCACCTTCTCACACACTGTTCCACCTTCTCACACATTGTTCCACGTTCTCACACACTGTTCCGCCTTCTCACACACTGTTCCATCTTCTCACAAATTGTTCTGCCTTCTCACACACTGTTCCAGCCTTCCTACACACTGTTTTGCCTTCTCACACACTGTTTTGACTTCTCACACACTTCTCCACCTTCTCACACACTGTTCCACCTTTACACACTCTATTCCACCTTCCAACACACTGTTCTGCTTTCTCACACTCTGTTCTGCCTTCTCACCCACTATTCGGCCCCAGGATGCTTTACTTTTGCTACCAGGCTGCCTCTGCTCTCTTCCTTCCACCCTCCATGTCTTGGCTTCCAGGCTTCCTTTCCAGAGAGGCTTGCCTTTAACCATATGATCGGCATTGATTCCCCTCTTTCCCAGTCCCTCTCATTCCTGATTTCTTTTTCAGTCCAGTTCTTTTCTTTCACAGTACGGATCACAATTTACATGCATATAAGTATACATTTATTTGTTCATTTGTTTTGTATTTTGTTCTCAAAAGACTGTGAGCTGACCAAGGATTGTGCCTTTCCTATTCACTTATTTATGCCCAGTGGAGAGTGTTTGGCATATAGTAGGGGTTTGTATCTGTCAGGATATAACAAGTTATGATGCCATAACAAATATTCCCAGATCTCAGGGACTTTAAGCAACAAAGGTTGTAGCTCTCACTCATGCTACATGTGTAATGTGGGTGACCGAGGGCTTAAGGGATGGAATTTGATTATCCCAGTCATTTACGGACTTGGGGTCATGGAGGCCCCCATTGTGATCCTCTGTTATTCACAGTAGAAGGAAGGGAAAGTAGAGAATCACACACTGGAGTTTTAAGTTTTCACCCAGAAGTGACATATTTCATTCACTCTAATTTATTGACCAACACAGCTCACACAGCCCTGAAGAGCCAGACAGAAATAGAAGCAAAATTTTTGAACAGTCACACGGTAAACCAAAAAAGTGATCCCAATTGTCCAGCCCTCCTGCGTCCATGCCTTTTGGCACTGGGATTTTGTTGTTGTGTCCATCAAGCAGTAGAATCTATTTCCCCACTCCTAGAATTGTGGTCAGCGTTGGAACTTGCTGTGGCAAAAGAATGTGGTAGAAGTGATGTGGAGCTTGAAACCTAGGGCTCAGAAGCTTTGAATCATTTCATCTTCTCTTAGAATCTTTCCTCTACCATGTAAACAAGCTTGGACTTGCCAACTGGAGGGTGAGAGATATATGACCCAGTCACCTTTGTCACCACAGCCTATAGCAAGCCAACTGCAGGACATATGAGTGAGGTCCTTTCATGCCAGCCACTGCCAGCTGATCTAGCATAAAACCCAGCCAAGATCAGCCAAGCCTGACGAGATGACCACAACCACCCACTGAAGGACTTGTGAGCAATAATAAATACTTATGGTTTCAAGCCACTGAATTTTGGGGTGGTTTGTTACACAGCAATGGCAAACATTACAAACTCTAATGACAATATGGATTTTAGTAAATAATTTTGTAATGAATGGAGAGCAAAACAACCTCTTTCTCTACCTTGGCCTTCCTACCAAACCCAGGCTCAGCTCCTGGGAACTAGGAGTCATGATTTAAAATATAAAGACTCCTGGGAGTTGGTGGAGAAAAACTTTAAAATGGAAGGCCTAGGTTTCATTCTAATCCTGTTACAGTCTCACTCAAATAGATCCTTAGCTAAGTCCCTTTTCCTTTGTACCTTAGTTTCCTTGGATGAAACATGGGCCAGATATGATGCTTTTCAATGACCCTGTCAATGCTGCAGGCTGGAATCTTTGAAGCTATTCCCTGCAGGCTGAGATCTCCTGGAGGACCACTGAAGTATGAAACTTTCCAATGGTGCCTTGGGCAAGCCGAATTAAATTGGAAGCCATAGCTTCATCCAGGGAGGTGGGTCTATGTTGCCCTTGGGTTAACCCAGGAGAAGGAGATTTCAACTTCTCTAGAGGCTTCATCTACCCAATTCTCTAGAGGCTTCATCTACCCGTTAGTTGCCTCATAGCCAAAATCAAACTCCACTAACACTTAAGCAAGCCTCTCCACTGAGCCACTCCTGGGGTTAGCCCCTCAGAGTACAGAGATGGTTATTCCCAGTTCCCAGATTTTCAGGAGCCATTGGTATACTGCAGGAGATGAGGGAGCTAAATCCTGAAGTTAGGATTATATTCCAATTAGGCTGTTGAGCCCATTTGTGGACAGGGTTTTTGTTTCAGTTTTTATAGTTTTTCATTCCAAAGTCTCCATCTGATTCTTCTTTATATCTTTTACTTCTGTTAATCCAACAGCCAGGCCTTCTCTTCAGTCAGGACGCTCCTGCAGAGGGCTTAATATTCTGAATATTGGCCCTGATACTTATCATGTTTACATAGTTGGATAAGAAAAAGCCTTTAAGCTACAGTCGAGTGGAGTAAAATCAATAGGTACATAAATAGCCATTTAGCAGAAAAGTGGTGATGAGGTATATTGTAGAGGTTCTGAGTGTGACGAAGACCTGGGGAAGAGAGAGAGGGACAGACGGGAGGGCGGGGGGAATTTTGAGGGTGAGTTTTGGAAGTTTTCTGGGCTGGGGGATTAATTCATGCTGAGTGTTTTGGGAGGTAAACTACTTCCTCCTCCTGGTTTGCTGGGTTTTTTCCAGCTGTGTGTCAGAAAAAGTCACAGAAGGTCTTGGAGCAGGGGGTGGGAGTGCTCCGATCTGCCATTAGCGGGGCCCTGCAAAGGACAGGTCAGCAGCAGGAGAGGCCATCGCCAGCCACGCCAGCCAAGGGAGGGAGAAGAAAAGTGACAGGAGATGAGGCACAGACAGGTGGGCCAGAAGCATGGGGAGAAGGCAGGATGGGGGAGATGGCTGGTCCAGCGGCAGGCCAAGGAAGAAACATGGCAGGAAGCCAGTTGGCAGGTTGAGGAGGAGACCCATTTGGATGTGCTGGGTCTGCAGAGCCTGCAGACATGCCAAAGAAGATGGCAGGAAAGGGCCACGTCCTAGAAATCTACAGCTTAAGAAAGCCTGGACAGCTGCTTCCAGAAGAGAGATTCAGGGCTGCTAGTGGTCCCTGGCTTCTTGGCTACATCAAGACCTGGACACCCAGCTCTGTGTCTGGCCACAGCAGCTGGAAGATGAGTGGTCCCCAGCCCAAGGCAAGCCTGGCCACCATTTCCGGTTGTCTCCCATGGGCTCTGTCAGCTCCTGCTCTGGACGCTGGCCTGGCTTAGACCCTTGACCTTTGGGAGCCTTGACTTCTCATGGATACCAGTTTTTGAGTCCTTATTTGAAGGATTCCTCTATTTTGTCTACTTCCCACTTTTTCCCCTTACCCTTGACTTCCCCCTACCTCAGGCCTCCTGGACTTTGTCCCCACTGAGCCCTTGAGGAAAGACTTTCTGTGATTACCACCAGTAAAGACACACGCATGGGTATGTGTGTTGCAGCACTATCCATAATAGCAAAGACATGGAGTCAACCTAAATGCCCATCAGTGATAGACCGGATAACGAAAATGTGGTACATATCCACTATGCAGCCATAAAAAAGAATGAGTTCATGTCCTTTGCAGGGACATCAATGGACCTGGAGGCCATTATCCTAGTAAACTATCATAGGAACAGAAAGCCAAGTACCACATATTCTCACTTACAAGTGGGAGGTAAATGATGAGAACACATGGACATGTAGAGAACAACACACACTGGGGCCTTTTGGAGAGTGGAGGATGGGAGGAGGGAGGGGATCAGGAAAAATAACTAATGCGTACTGGGCTTAATACCTGGGTGATGAAATAATCTGTACAACAAGCCCCCATGATACAACTTTACATGTAACAAACCACACTTGTACTCCTGAAATTAAAAGTTAAAAAGAAATAGTAGTTGCCACTTAATGAGTGCTCAGTGGGAATATATATTTCTGCCAAGCACTTGATATTTCTGCCAAGCACTTTATTGCATTAGATCATTTAATCATCACAGCAGCTGTGTGAGTGATTGAGATCATCCCCATTAACAGATGAAGAAAACTGAGGATTCAAAGATGAACTGGGTTATTGAGGTCCTGGTCTCTGTCCTCAAACAATTCACGTAGCAGCAGAAATAGATACATGAATACCTACAATGTCATCACATTCCGAGTGAATCCAAATCCTGTGATTTTGATGTCATGCAATGTAAAATGACAAAACATTCTCAGTTTGCAAAATCTGAAGTATTTCAAATTTCCCACTCCAGCCCCACCATACACGAATCATATAATTTCTTCTTTTTCATTATTATGACACTATAAGTTCTAGGGTACATGTGCACAATGTGCAGGTTTGTTACATATGTATACATGTGCCGTGTTGGTGTGCTGTACCCGTTAATTTGTCATTTACATTAGGTATATCTCCTAAAGCTATCCCTCCCTCCTCCCCCCACCCCACAACAGGCCCCAGTGTGTGATCTTCCCCACCCTATGTCCAAGTGTTCTCATTGTTCAATTCCCACTTATCAGTGAGAACATGCAGAGTTTTGTTTTCTGTCCTTGCGATAGTTTGCTCAGAATGATGGTTTCCAGCTTCATCCATGTCACTACAAACGACATGAACTCATCCTTTTTTATGGCTACATACTATTCCGTGGTATATACAAATCACATAATTTCAAAGTTGGCACGTGGAGTGAGCTATGAGCTGTGTTTATGCTGCCCCACATCACTGTGCTGCCATAGCTGGGAACAGATATGCTCATCCCCACTCTTTGCAGCACTGATCTTGAATTAATTTCCTGTGTTTACAATTATGAGTGATCTTTACAAACGCATCTCTCCAATGATATCTTGGTAATGAGTGCTGCAGATGTGCTCTGTGTCTGCACAGGCCATTGTGGGTGGTGGGAGAGCGAGGCCATGCCTATCTGGGAAAATTGGGGAACAATGTTAGCTAGCACTTACTGAATAATTAGTATGTATCTGCTCCTTTGCATGCATTTTCTCTTATAAACCCTTCCCTAGCCCTATGACTCAGGCATTACTGGTATTTTATAGATGGAGAAATTGCACTTCAGCTAGCGAAAATGACTAACTTGCTGTGTTGGTTTCAAAATATGTCCACAAATTCTTTGATCCTCCTTTTTTCAAAAGGTGGGGCCTTTTGAAAATTCTCCTCCATTTGAGTGTGGGCTGCCCATGGTGACTGCAATGGATAGAATATGGCAGAAGAGATGGTGTTAAAGACTGAGTCATAGGATGTGCTGGGCTTCCCCTTTGCTTTCTCTGCTGGATCTCTTATTGTGGGGATGCCAGCAGCCATGTCATGAGGACACCCACACAGCCCTATGGAGACATCCACATGGTAAGGAACTGAGGCCTTTTGCTAACAACCATGTGGATGAGCCTTCCTGGAATCCATGGTCAAGCCTCTTGGTGACTATAGCCCCAGCCAATGTCATGATTACAATCCATTCCATGAGAGATCCTGAGCCAGAATCACCCAGCTACGCTGCCCCCAAAATTTCTGACAGGTAGGAACAGTGAGATAATAAGCGCTTGTTGTTTTTAGCTGGTAAGTTTCGGGATTATTTGTGACACAGCAATAGATAACTGATATACTCTTGCTAGGTCACACAGCTAGGAAGCTATGGCACTGGGGTTTCAGTTCATGTTTATAGGCCTCCAAGTTCATATCTTGACCTCTATGGCAGACAAGAGTTACCCTTCAATATCCATTCTCCTCTTCTTTTAGAACTGCAGAATTTTTACCTAAGCAGAACACTCAGCTAAAATATACATTTCCCAGAATCCTTTGCAACCAGATCATGGGACTAAGTTCTCATTCGTGGGATGTGAGAGGAAATATTATGTGCAACTTCCTCTTTCTCCATGCGCATTATATGGAATGATGATGTGATAGATGGAACTGAAGCAGCCATCTCAGATCATGAGATATAAGTTACATATTCAGAATTCTAGAACAATGAGACAAAAGAAGCTTGAATGCTGATTACTGTAGAGTCACTGTATGAGTCCTGGGTCACTTCCCCAAACTTTTATTTCTTTTTTTTTGAGACAGGTCTCACTCTGTTGCCCAGGCTGGAGTGCAGTGGCATGATCACGAATCACGACAGCTTTGACTTCCCAGGCTCAGGTGATTCTCCCACCTCAGCTCCCCGAGTAACTAGGACTACAGGCATGTGCCACCATGTCCGGCTAATTTTTTTTTTTTTTTTTTTTGGTAGAGATGGGGTTTTGCCCAGTCTAGTCTTGAACTCCTGACATCAAATGATCCTCCCGGCCTCCCAAAGTGCTGAGATTACAAGTGTGAACCACCACACCTGGCCCACCTACCCAACCATTATGGGAAAGATAATTAAATTTAAATTTCTGCATTATTTAAGCCATTATTATTTTAGGACTATATGTTACAGCAGCCAAACTGATATGCTAACCAACACAATCAGTATGTTCTACTGACCTGTGGCCAAGTTTGCCAAAGCATTAGAGAGTAATGGAAGGGGTTGTTCCTAAAGCCATATTGCACCCGGCATGGCATGTACTCTAAATGAACCTTTTCTCACACAAAATGTACCACCAGTTTTCAAATATACATAGGTATGACTAGTCAAGCACTAATTTATTTAGAAGTGCCACTGAATTCAAAAGTCTGCAAGAGGAGCAGATGAGAAAAATAATGTAAGAAAAGCACTTGGCATAGAACAAGCCTTCCATAAAGAGTATTGGCTGGGCGTGGTGGCTCAAGCCTGTAATTCCAGCACTTTGGGAGGCCGAGACGGGTGGATCACGAGGTCAGGAGATCGAGACCATCCTGGCTAACACGGTGAAACCCCGTCTCTACTAAAAATACAAAAAACTAGCCGGGCGAGGTGGTGGGCGCCTGTAGTCCCAGCTAATCGGGAGGCTGAGGCAGGAGAATGGCGTGAACCTGGGGAGGTGGAGCTTGCAGTGAGCTGAGATCTGGCCACTGCGCTCCAGCCTGGGCGACAGGGCCAGACTCCGTCTCAAAAAAAAAAAAAAAAAAAGAGTATCACTATGAGGATATAAACAACAATGCTTCCCAATCAGCATTTGGTTCCATATGAGGGTTAACAAAGTGTATTGGTAACAAAGGTAACAGAGCCACCTTACTCCAAGGACTAGGGCCACTGTACCTAGGCCTAGTTGTTATAGACATCATCTGCAAGAGGCTCTGTTGTTGCAGACATCAGCTGTTTATCTGAGATCTTCAGTAACCCACACTCACCCCAGCAAGCAGAGATCTTACAACCTGGAATCCTCCTGCTCTGTCAAAGCAGAGGTCAGACTGCTAACTGATCACTGGCATGGAATAGTCCAAGCCCATGGGGGGCCTATGGAGCAAGATCTTAGAGCAAGACCTTAGAAGACAAAGTTACAGCCTGATGGGGGCTGAGGTAGAACAAGGGCAGTCCAGTATTCTCTCCACAAAGCAAAGGCAAAAATCTCAACTCCCCGGTGGTCCCTTAGATGGAGTATTCTCACCACCTATGCAGTTTGTCCCTATGAAACCTTTGCGTTGTTAACACTGAATACTTTCTGAACTGTTTCATTGTTGTATTCTATAAGAATTTGCGAATGATTTTTCAGGGAGGCAAGAAGAGGGTTAGTACCCCCGTTTGACACAGCAGGGACCTGACACTCAGGTTAACTGACTTGCTCCAGGTCACACAGGTCACCAGAAGGCAGAACCAAGACAAGACCTCAGGTCCCTCCCCGTTTTTCCCCTAAATCCGTTGCATTTGTCCTATCATCTATTGGCTTATATAAAGTGCAGTCAGCCAAATACAGGATAGAAGAACCCAACCTGTGGCCCAACCCCCCTGGCTTGGTAACCTTATGGGCCATCTATGCATCACTGGATTTGGGCAAAGGCCCAAGAGAAGCTGTCCCAGTCAATTCAGGCTGCTATAACAATGTACCTTAGATTAGGTAATTTGTAAACAACCAAAATTTATCATTCATAGCTCCGGGGGCTGTGAAGTCCAAATTCAAGGCATGAGGCTGGGTGCAGTGGCTCACGCCTGTAATGCCAGCACTTTGGTAGGCCAAGGTGGGCAGATCACCTGAAGTCGGGAGTTTGAGATCAGCCTGGTCAACATGATGAATTGGTGATACTCCATATCTACTAAAAATACAAAAATTAGCCTGGCATGGTGGTATGCACCTATAGTCCCAGCTACTCAGGAGGCTGAGGCAGGATAATTGCTTGAACTCAGGAGGTGGAGGCTGCAGTGAGCCGAGATCACACTACTGCACTTCAGCCTGGGCAACAGAGCAAGACTGTCTCCAAAAAAAATAAAAAATACAAATAAATTCAAAAATTCAAGGCACCAGCAAATTCAGTGTCTGGTGTGGGCCCATTCCTCATCAATGGAAACTTCTTGCTGTGTCCTCACAGAGTGGAAGGGGCAAAGGGTCTCACTTGAGCCTCATTTATAAGGGAACTAATCTCATTCATGAGGTTGAAAGCATCATGATTTGATCACTTCCCAAAGGCCTTAACTTTTTTTTTTTTTTTGAGATGGAGTCTCGCACTGTCGCCTGGGCTGGAGTACAATGGCATGATTTTGGCTCACTGCAACCTCTACCTCCCAGGTTCAAGAGATTCTCCTGCCTCAGCCTCCTGAGTAGCTAGAATTACAGGCGCCCATCACCATACCCAGCTAATTTTTGGTATATTTAGTAGAGACGGGGTTTCACCATGTTGGCCAGGCTGGTCTCGAACTCCAGACCTCGTGATTCATCCACCTTGGCCTCCCAAAGTGATGGGATTACAGGCGTGAGCCACCACACCCGGCCAGGCCTTAACTTTTAAAACTACCACATTGGGTATTAGATTCCACCATATACATTTTGTGGGGACACCAACATTTATACCATAGCAGACACTTTGGACCCCTGAGAACTGTATAGAGTTTTGTGCCTTTTCTGATCCATATTCTTCATGTATTATTTTCTGAAAATTAAAGCAGGACCTCAGTCACCCAGGAAAAGCAGAGAGAATGTTCTGTGTATGTGCCCAAACCATGACAGGTGGAAATACAAGCAAGGGGAAAGTCCACAGGCACTTGCCACCTCCAGTGGGCTAAGCATTTTATGGAAGTTATTTTATTTTATTTACTCTCTTGCATACACCTTTTGTGTAGGTACCATTCTCTCCTCTTTCTACAACAAGAAAATGAAACTGCAAGGAGAAGTGACACAGTCAGATTCCCCAGCCACGGATGACAGAGATAGGATTCCAACTCAATGCCCCCTGCTTTATACCTCATGCTCTTTCTACACCAAAGTGCTGCCTGCCTACCTTTTGCTGTTTAAGGTTTAATTTCTACAGATTTTGACCATTCATTTTTAACTTTTATTTTGCCACCAAATTACCTAATGTTTTAATAAGAGGAAAATTTAATTGCTATGATCTCTCTCAGTAATGACCAAGTCAAGCAGACTTTCTTAGAATGTTGGGAGGGAAAAGCAGCTAGAGCTTGTGCTCCTTCCAGTTCTTTTCTAAATTATCTCAGACAGAGAGCAAGAGAGAGGGACTCATGAGAATGTGACTGACTGTGCTTTTGAGTAAGGAATATTTCCAGAAAAAGCAAATCAACATTTAGAGCAGAATTGATTTCTTCCTTTGGGTGAGAACAAGCTGCCCTCTTCCTCATCCAACTTTATTTCCAGTTATGTCTCTCAAATGACATTTTAGCCCCACCAGCATGCTTTCTTCTCCCTCCAAACATCCCTCTCCTCCCTCTGAACGTTCCTCAAGTGATGCCCTGTGGCCATCACGCTGGGTTCCCAGATCACCCCAAAGCTGATTTTGTCAGAGGATGAGCCACACCTCTGTGAGATGTCCCCCAAACCCTGGATAGTAACTACGTTGAGGTCAAAGACCATGTCTTATTCGTCTTTGCATCCTCAAAGCCATGCTCCTTACCTAACCAGTAGCATACACTCCACATGTGAGAAGTGTGGAGAGCCCCAAAGAGACAATCCTCAATGCCTTTATCTCCAAGTGCCTGCCTTCGTGAGTCCTACCTGTCCTTTGGGGAAGTAGACCAGTTCTCCAGTACCCCAGAAGTCAGAACAGAGAGTAGCAAGTGAAGTTTCAAGAAATTAGATTGGAACACAATGTCGGAAGAATGTTCTAGCAGTTGATACTCTCTTTTTCATCAGATATGTTCAAGCAGAGATTAGTGGAACAGTTTTTAATAAGGATTACTAGCATATTCTTTCAACAAATATTTACTGCTACAAAATACAGGAAAATAGGGGTGTGGACCTCAGATTCTAATCAGAAGGATTCTGGAGCCATTGTTGGCTTTGTCTTTCTCTGTTGTCTTTGGCACACCATCTTTCAGGACCTCTCTTGCCTCATCTATAAAAGGAAGGGGTAGAGGAGACGTAAAAGGGAAAGGAGCTAGTCACCCCACTGTGGACGTCTGTGCTAAAAAATAAAAGCATTATTGGCAAGGCTATTTGTACCAAATGTCTATTGTAGCAAGGTTTACGTTAGTTGAAAAACAACTAGAAACCTTCTCAGTATAGCAATAGGACAATTATTAAACGAATTACGACGTATAATTGGCTTACCTGTATTTTCAGAGGAGACTGGACCTAAATTTTCAGGTCAGCTCTTTCACTATCATTTATTGGAGTTCGGGTTTTCAGGGTCTTTCTGGGCTAGAGAGTTCTTTCCAGGTTATCTTGTGGCAATTTGAAAATCTGATATCAGTTTATTCTGGGTTCCAAAGACCCAAGAGGAGCTTAGTGCTATGTCTAGATTGCCAATGGACCCATCACAGAAGTTTAACCCAACCTTGATCCCAAAGCCTTCAAAAATGCTCACTGAAGAGAATTCCCAGGACAATTCAGGGCCTCTCATAACTTCTGCTCTGAGACATTGATAAAGAACCTTAAACTTGTTTCTCAACTCTGGTATCAAATTCCCTTCCTCTCTACCAGAAGTTTCACTCCAACAACAGGAGAAAAGAAAAATGATCTTCCAGGACATCAAAGATGGCTTACCTTACAGGTGGAGGGAGTAAGAACATTGCTATCTGTATGGAAAGAAATGATGCTAAAATGTAGATACGTATCACTCAGCAGGTTTCCTAGGCTTGAAAGAAAACAAACACTGGGTCTAAGGGAGTTCAGAATGATCAAGAAGTGAACCATTCAAATGTGGCCGTGGTTTCTGTGTGTATCACAGATGGGATTCTTCTGAGAATGCTAGAATAGGGAATTATGGCACTGAACCAATTCAGCCAGAAAGCTTATTCTCACCCTTTTCTTTCTTGCTGACAATTTTATGTAGCAGGTTGAGAAAACTACTCTATGGTATACTGTATGGACTGTATACAAATAATTTTGAAAATGAGTTCTATGATATATTTTTCTTCTTGTTTTTTTTTTCCTTCCTACCATGAAATCAGTGATGTATAAGAGACCTGTGTATGTAGTTTGAATGTATTTGAATAACCTCAGTATACTTTACATTTACTCACTGTTTTGACCCAAAGAAATACCAAAAGGACATAAGTATTCCCATGTATTTTAGAAGTCTAAAGTCAGTGAGACAAAACCCAATATCAAGAATCTGATTCAAGGTCACTTGTGGGGAAAGAATGTAATGAAAACATTGGGTAGCTGGGCTAGAGCATAATAATTAGATTTTCCGGTTTTCAAAAATTTGGATACCAATAAAAGGAAACTTTGATGTGCTATTATTTTTGCAATATTCAGTATCAAATAAATGTGTGTATAGAGAAACAATAGAGTTGACATATTTGAGTAACTTTAAAAAAAATAAACTATAATGTATCCATAGTATAATTTTATAGCCTAATGTTAAAAGGATTAGGTTAGAAAACTACATACCCTGATCTGGGAATTTTACCTTGATACGTATATGAGTAAGCTATGAAAAAGTATGGTATAGAGCATGATACCATTTTATACAAGTGTGTACATAAATATATCTTTGCTATGAGCATAAAGAAACGTGTAGAAAAACACAATTGTTAATGCCAGTTATGTCAAGAGGTGGGACTGGAAGGAAAAGACATGTCATCACTTATAATTAGATTCAGGTTCCTACAACAGAAATCCCCAAAATAAGTGGTTGAAGTAAAGAGGAAGTTTGGTTTTCTCTTGTAAAGGAAGTTCAGAAATAGATGGTCCTGCACTAATACGGCTGCAGCTCTAGGTCATCACTCAGGCTCTGTCTTTCTGTTCCACTGCCCTTAACAACAGCCTTCCATCTTCAAGCCGCCTGTGGTCTAAGATGACAGCCAGTGCTTGCAATATCATGCCCAGGCAGGAGCAAGGAAGAAACAGTTTATGCCTCTTTTAGGGAGCTATCCCAGAAGTCCCACCAACCATGCCTAGCTGCAAAGGAAGCTGGGAAATGTAGTTTTATTTTAGCTGGCCACAGTAACTGTGTTATATTGTATTGTATCATGTTGTACGGTATGGTATTTGGGCAGCCCAGATAGTATAATAGTTTTATTACTAACACAGAAATGAATAATGGATGTTGGATGGCCAAATAGCATTCCCTGCCACAAAAAGGTTATCAACATTTTTTTGAAATAGACTTTGTACTGTTTAACTAAATACAATGAAATTGTTTCACAATTTAAAAAATCCAATTAGGAAAGTTTCTTAAAAGAGAGGAAAGGAAATAACTTTGTTTAAAAGCACTTATCATGAGCCAAGCTCATTTCCTGAGCATTTCACATGCAATCTCATTTCACCCTCACATGCCCCCCTGGAGAGGTGTGACCACTCCTTCCCTTTCACAAGAGGAGAAGCCAAGATGCAGAGGGATGACACGGCTTTCCCAAAGTCTTGTTGTCACAAAGAAGTGCAGCCAGTATTGAAATTCAGGTGTGTGTGTGATTCTAAATCCTGTGGGGGCAATCTCTAAGGTCATTTTCAGGAGGGAGGAAATAAACAGCAATTCATGTATGATTCTAGAATCCCAGATTTGATGGAGGCTGTATTCCCTAACCAGATCATTAAGCTGAGAACAGGAAAGTGAATACTGGTTCTTCCCCAGCTGCCCGATCTCTGATGGACATTATCCAGTGGGTAGGCTTACCACGCCAGCCTATTTTTCTCCTTAAAATGTATTCATTTCCCAGCAACATGAATCAATCCTTCTTTCCTTTTCTTCTTCCTTCCTTCTTTGATTCCTTTTTGTTATTTTTCATGCAAACATACTTACCCATGCAGAGAAAAGGAGATGAAATTTTTTTAAATTCTTTTTTTCTTCATTTCTTAACTAATTTAATCAAACTTCATAAGAGGAAGAAGAATAAGATCAGGGTCTTACATAAACACTGGACTCCTCTTGGATTTTCATGAGGGTGAATTTATGAGGAAATCATGGAAGGAACTTACAGAATAATATTATCCCAATCAAGATGCCGTCTGCTGCCTGCTGTGTGGGGAAACATGAGTGCCTTGGGTATTTTCCTTAGAGCACTTTCAATTCCAGACAGGACAGAAACAGACGCAAGAAGATATTGCATTCCTTCGTCCTGAGCTAACCTGGGGCTGGATTCTTAGTCTCTCTATACCACCAGAGATACACTGTAGTCCCTGAAACGCAAGCATTGCTCAGAAATACATGAGCTCCCTTCCATGAAAAGTCTTCTCCATATTAGATCTCTGTTTGTTCCCTCTAAATCCCAACCAAGGATGTAGTCCTCCCCTCTGGAATTCCAGAGAAGAAGGCAGAACTTCTGCCCCTCAAGGGCCCGTCAAATATTAGCACACAGCTGTCACGTCTGCCAAAGTACATTCTCTAGTGGCTTGGGAGCATGGAAAGGAGGCAGCCTGACCTGGGTTAGAATTCCAACTTTACCCCTCCCTGCCTGTGGACCTTGGGTCAATTTCATGCCTCTCCTGATATTTCATCATCTGACAAAAGGAGAAAGTGAAATTATGGCCTCATTTTTACTTCTCCAGTAGAGTATAAGTCCTTCAAGGGCCAGTGAAGGTATCTTACTCATCTCTGGACCCATAAAAAATTGCTTTGAAAATTCAGAAAAAAGAATAACATTGAACAAGGAATGTTCGTCTATTAGTACCATGCAAAACGATTCCCTTAACCACAGAAGAATTGGCTACAGCCTGGCTTGCGGAAGGCAGCAGGGTAGGAGGGTTACTAGAGAACACTATGAAACCAGAAAGCCCAGGTTCAAACCCCACCCAGCTCCACTGCCTGCTAGCTGTGTGACCTTCAGCAAATTATCTGACCTCTCTGTACCAGTTTCCTAATCTACAAATGGGAATAAGAATAGTGATTATCGGGTGTGGTGGTTCATGCCTATAATCACAGCACTTTTGGAGGCCGAGCGGATCACTTGAGGTCAGGAGTTCAAAACCAGTCTGGCCAACATGGTGAAACTCCGCCTTTACCAAAATATACAAAAATTAGCTGGGTGACAGAGTGAGACCCTGTCTCAAAAAAAAAAAAAAAAAAAAAAGAATAGTGTTTATCTCACCCAGGAGTGGACTCATGCAAAGTGCTTAGAACAGTCTTAATAATAGATTCCATCATCATGGGCTGTTGTGTGTTATTATTCCTGAAACTGCTGAGGGAAGGATGAGGTCTCGCCCTCGCCACATTCTCGCCCTCGCCACATTCTCTCCCTCACCACATTCTCTTCAGGCAATAGCCACTCCCAGAAAACACGGTGCTTCTGTGGCCAGAGCTCAGAGTTTCAAACCAGTGAGAAGTATTGCCAGGACTCGGCCTTCACCTCCCAACTGTGTCTATGGTGGTACTTCAGGCTCAGACAAAACATCAGTTGAGTAAGGCAAACAGCCTGTCCAACCATTTTTCTCAGTGGGAAAGATGTTCTTGGACTGGATTTTCAGCCCCTCCAGGGCTAAGTCAGGACACTTGAACTTGATGCATTTATTGAGCATTCTGGGGTGTTGGATTATGCATGGCTTTATCTCAAGAAAATCTGCCAACAGCCCTAAAGGGCAGCTCCTTTGAGGAGCTACACACTATTTATTAAACTCCTACTGAATACCACATGTTGCCTTATGTTCTTTATATACATCACCTTCTCTCAACTGCCTCAGTTGAACATTGAATTCCATCAGTTCGATAAGTAATTATTGAACACATGTAGTACCAGTGTAGTGGGGAGGTTAAGCTGGCAGGTTCTGAAGGCATCAGCCCGGCTGTGATGGAGTAAGCATGTCCTAACTCCATCTGGGGCATGCTGACTTCCCCTCTCCAAGCATCTGCCTTTTCATGGGTAAAATGGAGATATTAACTGGACCAGTGAGGGTAACATGAGAAGGTCCTTGTGGGGTGCCTGGCATGCACTGCACACTCAACAGTGCCAGTAAATGGGGTACCTGGAATGGCCCCGGCCCTGGGGAAAGGGAGGTGATGGAGTTGCCGTCTGCAGTACTTAGATGCTCAGAGTTTAGGGGGAAAGGCGGTGAAGTGAGCCCGGAATCCCAGTGCTCTCCTTTCACCAAAGAGGACCCTGAGGCTCAAAAGCCTCGGCAGCTTGCCCCAGACTACCCGCACCACCAAGTGGAGTACTAAGACCTAGCCTTGGAGAGCTGTGTGCTGACCCCATCTTCCCTCATGAGCCAAGCCTGAGTCCCCAGTTACACACCTTCTCCACCTATTCCTGCCCTCCTTCCCCACCCCAGAGCAGGAGCATCGCATGTGCAGAATCTGCTTGGGAGACCCTGCCTGGTTGAAGAACATATGCTTTTCTGGACATGCTTCTCTCTGAGCCTGGGCGAGCCCCCAGGGTGTGTTCAAGGAACTGGAGAGGCCTTGGCACGTTTGCCTTTGATAGAGGAGATGGAAAGAAATCATTTAGGCAGACAGTAAGGGCAAAAGAGTCCTCGGCAAAGTTTCCTTTTTAACAAAAAACAGCCCCCAAATCATTTCTTTTCTAACAAAGAGGAGCCTGAGAAATTGAGCTGCAAACGTAGGTAAGCAAGCTGCAAACTTGCACAGGTGAATGCCGGCAGCTGGACCAATGAAAAAGGCTACCTGGAAGCCAGGTATGTTCAACATGGAGGCTCCATCTTCCCTTTTCTTTGTCATCACATGCACAGCAAAGGAACAGACAACATGACACACACCAGGCAGAAAACCCATCTGCACAATAAAATATTAGGCTGGGGTGGCCAGCTTCTTCGTGCACAATGCAAATGGCACACCTAGTCCTAACCAGTTTTTCGTGCACTATGCAAATGGCACACCTGGTCTGACCAATCTTTCGTGCCATATGTAAATCAGACACCATCTCCTCAAGTTCATCTATAAAACCTTCTGCATTTCACTGCCAAAGCAGCAACCCTTTTCTCCAGACCCCTCTCTCTGCAGCAGAGAGAGCTCTTACCTTTCTTTCACCTATTAAATATCCACTCTGAACCTCACTTTTTGTGTGTTTGCATCTTAGTTTTCTGTGGCCTTGAGACAAAAGATCTCGGGTATTTATCCCAGACAATGACGCCATTTCACCTTAATCAGGAGGCCTTGTGTTTTGCACAGCACAGTGCTGGCAGCCCATAGCCCCACTGCTTTGCCCCATTGCTTTGGAAGAGGGAGGGGTGGGGGATGGGAAGTCTCCATCAGAAGAAAGCAGCCAGTGAGCCTGGCCTTGTGTGAGAAGCATGAGAAGGAAACTCAAGAGAAATGGATTGGGAGGGCAAGGCGGGTGGATCACGAGGTCAGGAGATCGAGACCATCCTGGCTAACACGGAGAAACCCCATCTCTACCAAAAAGAACACAAAAAATTAGCCAGGTGTGGTGGCTGGCGCCTGTAGTCCCAGCTACTCGGACAGAAGGCTGAGGAAGGAGAATGGTGTGAACCCAGGAGGTGGAGCTTGCACTGAGCTGAGATGGCGCCACTGCACTCCAGCCTGGGCGATACAGCGAGACTCCATCTCAAAAAAAAAAAAAAAAGAAAAAGAGAGAAATGAAGAGGGATAGTTTCTAGTGTTCACTGATACTTGGGCCACATCAGTCCAAGGCTTCAGAGTGACTCAAGGATACTTGCTGTGTTGGTTTTGGCAGGGAAACAGAAAAGAAGGCACAGGGGTCCTGACATCAGGACTTCCTCTAACTCCCTCAAAGTTTCAAGCCAACTAAGTACATCAGTTTCTCCTTTGAGACATCTTGGCACCCAGCCTTCCTCTGCCTCTGGTCCTCACAAATCTGAACGTGTGGAATGACCTGAAAGTTCTCCAGCTTTCTGATTTCCTCTGGTCATTATCCAGGCTCATGACTTCCCGGTTCTACCTCCATCCCGTCTGGACTTCAGTATGGGACCTTGGCAAGAAAGAGCCAACCCCCATGCCACCTCTAATTCCTAGCAGTACGATGCCGATGCCCTTGGGCAAGTTACCTAATTTCCCTGCATTTTAGTGGCCCCACCTGTAAAATGGGAATAACAGCAGCATCTCCCTGAGCTGTTCTTTCAAAAATGAGAAAATGTGAACAGCTGGACTCTCTTGACCAAGCCATGGTCTCGGTGCTTCCTAAGAATTAAAACATTTCATCCTGAAGACAGACTCTGAGGTAGGTAGGATTGTTGCTGTCTGCATTTTACAGAGGAGGGTAATGAGGCCCAGAGAGCATAGTAGCACTTAGGTGTCAGTGGTGTGGTAGTAAAGAAAAGGATGATGGAGCTGGAAGCTTAACTGGGAGGTGCAGGTACTGATTCTTGATCTTCACCCAAGGAAGGAGGGTACGGAGCCTGGATCCTCACCCAAAGCAGGAAGGTACTGAGCCTGGATCCTCACCCAAGGCAGAAGGGTAGAGAGTCCAGGGGTCAGATTCAACCACTGTAACTGGAAAGGCATTGAGCTCTCTATGCCTCAAACTCCTCATCTGGTGAGAAACTGGAGCCTTGAAGAG
Source organism: Piliocolobus tephrosceles (assembly GCF_002776525.5). NCBI lineage: Eukaryota > Metazoa > Chordata > Mammalia > Primates > Cercopithecidae > Piliocolobus > Piliocolobus tephrosceles. The sequence continues at coordinate 136,954,726 of NC_045440.1, read as the reverse complement.
CTTGAACCTAGGGGGGGACACAATCTGAAGTGTGGCTAACTAGCCCGGCCCTGAGGGACTGCTGTGAGGATTATCTGCCTAAACCCAGTATGGTGCCTGGGCTTTGTTAAGGGCTCCCTAAGGTCAGTTCAGCAGACAGGTTGTTTTTCCAAGTAGATTTGGATCCATTGAAGACCCCCCTTCTCTTTTGATCCCCAGATGCTCTCTGCACTTGGCTGGAGGAGAGATGAGCAATGCTCTGGAAGTGCTAAAGCCCCGGGCTCTTGGAGCTGCCTGCCTGAGGCTGAGCTGTGTGGGAGGAGAAGGAGAACAGAAACAGCCTGGGGAGACAAACACACAAACAAACCTACGAACAAGGGATGTGTTTGTTACTGAAAGAGAAAGGGCCCATTCAGCTCTAGGCCCTAGATGCTCAATGCTTCCTCCAGGCCTGGAGCCCAGGCAGCTGTCACATTTATCTATCCCCAAAGCCACCTGTGACCCCTGGCTGCTGCATGGGAGGTCCCTGAGCCTGCAAGGGTGGGGGTGGTGACCCTTTCCCTCAAGGCTCAGGGGTTGGCTCCTCAGGCCCTGTCCCATGGCCTGGGTGGGGTCTCCTTCTCCTTCCTCTTCCTCCACTCGGCTCTATTCTTTTCCTTCACCTCTGAAGTCCCAGAAACAAACAGTGGGGCCCTCTGGATGAAGAGAGGGCTTGAAATACTGATGTCTGGAATGGAGAGAATTATTCCAACCATCCTGGGATGAGAAAGAGGAGAAGGCTAAGTAACATTTTTTGAGCACCTACTATGTGCATGAGACACTGCTGAGTCATTTTATCTAGTACTTCCAGCCAAAAGGAGCGGAGGCTCAGAGAGCTGGAATGGCTGGCTCTGACGGACAGTGCGTTTCCTTTCCAGGAAAAGATCCACCCTATAGGGCTGTGATGACAGGAAACAGGACGGGGAAGCATAAAGGCTACAGTGAGTGACGGAGCAGCTGACACACAGTAGTGTTCAATAGATACTGTGCCCCCATCCAAAATGCAGAGTCTCTATGCATTTTGCAGAAGACTTGTTTAACGAACAGGAAAAAGCAATGCTATAACTGATCCATTTACTTCATTCAACAAATATTTGCTGAGCACCTGTTATGTGCCAGAAACTGTGTAGAGGCTGAAACACATCAATGGCCGAGATGGAGACTGGGATAGTGCCCCTGCCCTCGTGCAATCTGCATTCCGGTGGAATGGCCAGGAGAGGGACCCTTGGCGGGCACCTGTCCAGCACAGCTGTGTTGAGCGCTGACTGTGTGCCCGGCTCTGTTTTCCACATGGCATTCTTCAACCTCAGTGTCAGGCTAGGAAGCAGCACTGCCCTGGGCTGTACTGAGCCTCTGTGGAGATTTCAGAAAAGGTGCACTTTCTTCTGACATCTGCCAGAAAAATGTCTCTCATCCTTGTGCAAATTGATAATGATAATAACAACAACATGAACACCAGCCTCTGGGGTTGCGCAGTGAACAAACTGCCCAACTGTCCCCAACAGGGCTGCTCAGAACCACCGGGGAGCCCCTCAAACCCTGCGTGTATGTCCCTCCAGTGTTCTTCCACACACTGCAATAGCTCCCTCGTGATGCCTACGAATTGTGATGAATGAAAATAAGAGCTTCCACTGGCTGAAGACTCACTAAGATTCCATAAACCACTAATTTTCCAAATTCCCGATTCCATTCAGTCTCCGCATCCCCCTATGAGGTAGCATTTATGGGTTCAGTCATATGCCCCCAATATGCATATGTTGAAGTCCTAAGCCCTGATCTCGGGATGTGACTGCATTTAGAGATGGGGTCTTTGAAGGTGTAATTAAGGTAAAATGAACTCATTAGGGTGGACCCTAATCCAATGTGGCTGATTTCTCATAAGAAAAGATTTGAACACAAAAGGGTGCAGACCAAGTGAGGGCACAGGAAGAAGATGGCCAGCTACAAGCTAAGGAAAGTGGCCTCAGAAGAAACCAGATATGTAGGGACCACCCCTTGATCTCGAACTTCTAGCCTACCGAATTGTGAGATAATTCATTTCTCTTGTTTAAGCCACCATGTCTGTGGTACTTTATTGTGGCAGCCCTTGCAAACTAATACAGACAGATTCTATCATTTCCCCCATTTTTACCAATAAACACACTGAGTCACTGAGACCTTATGTACCATGTCCAAGATCACAAGCTAAGAAGTAGGTAGATGGGGTTGGAACTCAGCTCTGATTCCACACTCATGCACTTAGCCCCACTGCACTGCACAGATTTTTCTTCTTTAATCCCTTTTTGGCCCCTTCACAGGGGCATGTCTTAACTGGATATCTGCAGGGTGAGCAGGTCAAAAGAGGGGGTTGGCACTGAGACTCCACACATCCACAAACCCTTGCCCTGGGCCAACCCTGCAGAGCCCTGGACCGTGAGCTGTCTGCCCAGGCATCTGGGACAAGCTAAAGAAGTTTTCTACTCATTCTGTTTTATTTTCTAAACATTATTGGTCTTTGGAAGTAGTGACCTTTGAAGAAAGAAAGAAAAATTCCAGATCTTCCAAAGATGGTGAGTAATCTCTGCAGTCAACCCTAGACCAGGGAAGAGCCGGACAGCAAGCCTCTCAGGCTCTGCTGGCCAGAAGCACGTGGCAGCCACTCTACTCCGCCACCTCAGCTCAAGGCCGCCATAGTCAGTGCGCAAATGAGTGAATGTGGCTTGCTTCCAATATAACTTTATTTATAGACGCTAGTATCTGGATTTTGCATCATCCTCCCCTGTCACAAAATATTCTTCTTTTGATTTTTTTCAACTATTTAAAAATGTAAAAACCATTCTTAGCTTTCGATCCTTACCAAAAAGGGCTTTGGGCTAAATTTGGGTTGGGGTAGATTGTTGTATTTATCATTTCTCAGAAGCAATCTCTCAACTCTCAGAGCTGGGAAGGCTTAGTGACCCAGTGAGCCCTATTTTGGTTTACAGATGGAGACGCAGATGCTCAGAGCTCTGGTGACTCCAGGATCACGAAGTCTTGAGGGCCATGGTTCCACCTCCAGTCTCATGCTCCAATCCCCTTCTTCACACCCTGAGAACACAGACCCCACCGGGAGAGTGAGGATGTTTCTTTCCAAAATAAACTCTAAACCCAGGGGCCCACTGGCTCAGCTCCTATCCGACAAATTTCCTGAAGCAGTCCACTACTAAGGCTGCAAGGCAGTACGTTACAGGAGGCAGAAGCTCAGAGTGGTGCAAGGTGCACAGCATGTCCTATGTACAGGTTTGTGGTGATGTCAGCACAGTAACTCGGGCTGAACTCAGCCCATGCTGAGCTCTGCACAAACACCTCCTGTAGCATTAATGTATCATCACCATTAATCCCCCTGACAACCCTACAAGGTGAGTGATGTCTGTTTTACAAATAAGAAGATCAACACTCAGAGGTTAAGTCACTTCGCCAAAGACACACCCTAACAAGTGGCAGCCCAGGCCTCAAATCCAGGCCTGACTGGTTTTCTTGCTGGGTGCTCAGGGGTGACAGAACCAGGCCCCCCTCTGCCCTGCTGGCCCCAGGAGCATGTTCCTTCCTGTCAGACCACCAGGCCTTCTGTTGGGGTTGGTCACGTGGTCACCCTCGCTGTGGGGCTGATGCAGGTGGCATGTTCCTGGTGTGTTCACAGGGAAGTTTCTCAGAGAAGATGAGTCACGCGGCACTCCGTCACTGAGACGCCCCTACAGGCAGGAGACCCAGAAGCCAAGATGACATCACCTCCATCTTCCCTCTCTCCTGCCCAATCTCTCCTCTCCTATCTGTTTAAAACTGATCCTGACAGATAAACAGTCACGTAGGAAACGACACGCACATGGGGATGCCTGTTGTGTTGTGTCTGAAAACAACATGAAATCAACCCAGATGCCGAAAGAAGGGCTGAGTTTGATGAATGATGGTCTATCCACGTGGCAGAATGACTCACAGCCATTAAAGTGGTCCTAAGGAATATCTGTATTTATCGCCCTGGAGCAACAGTTACAGTATATCAAGAGATGAAACTGATTATAAAAAATCATGTGTCCTGTAGAATCTCATTTAAATGAACAAAGTATGTATGTGCATAGAAAGTAATTGGAGTTTGGCCAGGCATGGTGGCTCATACCTGTAATCCCAGCTCTTTGGGAGGTAGAGGCAGGCAGATTACCTGAGGTCATGAGTTCAAGACCAGCCTGGTCAACATGGCAAAACCATGTTTCTACTAAAAAAAAAAAAAAAATTAGCTGGGTATAGTGTCAGGCGCTTGTAATCCCAGCTACTCCGGAGGCTGAGGCAGGAGAATTCCTTGAACCTGAGAGGCAGAGGTGGCAGTGAGCTAAGATTGTGCCACCGCACTCCAGCCCGACAAAGCGAGACTCTGTTCCCCACCCCGCAAAAAACACCCTGGAATTGTATACACCAAAATGTTAATACATTATTTAGGGTTTATTTGTTTATTCCTTCATTTACTCAACTAACATTTATTGAGTTAACGGCCCATTTATGTGCCAGGAAGCACACTAAGTGCTAGGAACAGAGCAGTAAATACAACCAGGGGATGGGATGATCAGTGATTTTTTTTATCAGACTATTTTTTCAAGCAGTTTTAAGTCCACAGCAAAACTGAGAGGAAGGCACAGAGATTTGCCATATACTACCTGCCCCTACACATGCATAGCCTCCCCCATGATCAACATCCCCCATCAGAGGATACATTGTGATGTCTGATGATCTTACAGAGACATATCATCATCACCAAAGACCACCATTTACATTAGGGTTCACTCTTGGTGCTGCCCATTGCATGGGTTTTGACAAATGTATAATGATACGGATCCAGCGTTAGAGTGTCACGCAGAGTTTCACCGTCCTAAGCATCCTCTGCTGTCTGCTTATTCCTCCCTCCTCCACTCTCACCCCTGGAAACCACTGATCTTTTTACTGTCACTAGTTTTGCCTTTTTCAAAATGCCATATAGTTGGAGACATACGGTATGTAGCCTTTTCAGATTAATTGCTTTCACTTAGTAATATGCATTTCAGTTTCCTCCATATATTTTCATGGCTTGATAACTCATTTCTTTTTAGTGCTGAATAATATCCCACTGTCTAGATGAGCCACATTCTATTTATTCATTCAACCCCTAGAGGACATCTTAGTTGCTTCCAAGTTTTGGCAATTACGTGCAAAGCTGCTACAAACATCTGCACGCAGGTTTTCATGTGGACATTTTGCTTTCAATCCTTTGGGTAAACACCAAGGAGCACAATTTCTGGGTAGTGTGGTGTATTAGTTCATTTTCGCACTGCTATCAATACCTAAGATTGGGTAATCTGTTAATAAGAAGAAAAAAGGTTTAATTGGCTCACCGTTCTGCAGGCTGTTCAGGAATCATAGCAGCTTCTGTTGGGGAGATCTCAGGAAACTTTTACTCACCTTTTCTGGCAAAGGGAGAGCCAGCATTTCACATGGCCAGAGCAAGAGGAAGGGAGGTGCCAAACTGTTTTAAACAATCAGATCTCATGAGAACTCACTATCGTGACAACAGCACCAAAGGGGGATGGTGTTAAACCACAAGAAATTGCCTCCATGATCCAGTCACCTCTCACCTGGCCCCAGCATTGGGGTTACATTTCAACATGAGATTTGGGTAGGGACACAGATCCAAACCATATCATATGGTAAAACCATGTCCAGTTTTGTAAGAAACTGCCACACTGTCTTCCAACATAGCTGTACTATTTTGCATTCTTACTGAACGATATGGTTTGGCTCTGTGTCCCCACCCAAGTCTCCTCTCCAGTTGTAATCCCCACGTGTCAGGGGAGGGACCAGGTGGGAGGTGATTGGATCATGGTGGCCATTTACCCCAAGCTGTTCTCGTAATGATAAGTGAATTCTCACGCGATCTGACGGTTTTAAAGTGTGGCACTTCCTCATTCTCCCACATACTCCCTCTTGCTGCCTTGTGAAAAAGGTGCTTGCTTTCCCTTCACCTTCCACCACGATAGTAAGTTTTCTGAGGCCTCCTAGCCACACTTCTGGTAAGCCTGCAGAACTGTGAGTCAATTCAACCTCTTTCCTTTATAATTACCCAGTCTCAGCTGGTATTCTATGTATTTATTTGAGACAGAGTTTCACTCTGTTGCCCAGGTTAGAGTGCAGTGGCATGATCCCTGCTCACTGCAACCTCCGCCTCCCAGGTTCCAGCAATTCTGCCTCAGCCTCCCAATTAGCTGGGCTTACAGGCACCTGCCATCACGCTCAGCTAATTTTTTGTATTTTTAGTAGAGACAGGGTTTCACTATGTTGGCCTGGCTGGTTTAGAACTCCTGACCTCAAGTGATCCACCTGCCTTGGCCTCCCAGTGTGGTGGGATTACAGGTGTGAGCCACTGTGCCCAGCCTCAGGTGGTATTCTTTATACCAGCAACAAATGAGAGTTCCTTTTGCTCCACACATCCTCTCCAGAATTTGGTGTTGCCAGTGTTTTGGATTTTGGCCATTCCAATAGTGACATCTCATTAGACTTTAGTTTGCAAGTCTCTAATGACTTATGATGTTGAACACTTTTTATATGCTTATTTGCCAACTGTGTGTCTCCTTTGGTGAGGTATCTGTTCAGGCCTTTTGCCCATTAAAAAAAAAAATTGTGTTGTTTCTTTATTAAATTTTAAGAGTTCTTTGTATATTTTGGATAACAGTCCTTTATCAGACATATTTTACATAAAGTAAAAATATTTACTTTTGTAAATATTTTCTCCCAGCCTGTGGCTTTTCTTCTCATTCTTATAATAATAGGTGATTTTAAATTTCTTCTTCTTGATTATCTCATTTTAAAAATTGTTTTGCAATACGTGTGCATCACTTGATTATTGATTATTAATCTTTTAAAAAAGCATTTAAAAGTTGAGCTCAAAGCCTGGAAAGGGAAGCTTTATATGTATGCCATTTAATAATATTTACATTAACCCTGTGAGGCAAAAATATACTACTCTTGTGTGTGTGTGTGTGTGTGCACGCGCGCGCACGCGTATGTATGTGTGGGCACATGTGCATGCATACACAGGTGCAGAAAACCAGAGTCTAGAGAGGAAAAGTACCTGGCTCAGGGTCACACAGCTCGAAAGGGCCACTGGTAGATTTGAATGTGGCCCTGTCTGATTCTAGAACTTGGAGCACTTGTTTTACACAGGAGCTCACTCACAGAGGAGACAGGGCTCTGCTGGCCCCTCTGTGGCACAAGCTGCCCCTTCTAGGGCTCTGCGTCCACCACAACCAGGCTGGCATTGTCTTGCCTCTTGCATCTCATCACTTTCTTCTCAGCTCTAACTCCTAGAAATGCTTCCAGATTCTTTGCAGTGACAAGCCCAGCTTCAAATCACTGATGACTGTCTGCAGGATGAAAGGCGAAGCTAGGTGGGGTGGAGGAGAAGCAGACAAGAATGGCCAGCACAAAAAATAGGCCAGGAAGCCCCTCCCCTCCCCGCTTGGGGCAGTTCTCCCTGCTATTTCTGCCAACAGCTGGGCTAGACTGGCCTGCAGCAGGCAAACCTGCTCGTTACCTTGCTCATGGCCTTGAGCTGAGCTTAATGTGCCTCACCTGAGACCTCAGCTGCGCTAGCCAGATATTGTGACTTAGCAGACAATGTTCTCCTCGCTTGACACCTCTGTAAAGCCCTAGCCCAGGGCCTGGTCCCTAGCAGCCCCTGAATGCATGTCAGATGCAGGACACCTGGTGATTGATTGGCCTCACAGATGCTTCCTCACCTCCTTCCATGGGTGCCACGTTATTACGTTGCATCGTTGCTTTCTTGTTGCCACCCTTTCATTCATTCATTGAACAGAAACGTATGGAGCACCTGCTATATGCCAGGCACAATTCTAGGCTCCGAAGGTTCAGTGGTGAACAAGAAAGTCCAAAACATTTCTTCTCTCGTGGAACTTAGTTTCCAATGGAAGAAGATAGCCTTTAAGCAGAATTAAATTTGTATCTTACATAAAGCCGCATATGAAACGCTGATCAGTGCCACAAAGGAAGAGAAATGGGAGAGAAGAACAGGGCATGAGGTGTGTGGGAGGTTTGCAATTTTAAATAAGTAGTTTCTTTAAATAAGTATTTTTTTATACTGTTACCCAATAAAGCTGCTTTCAAGCCTTCTTCAAAGTTAATCGTATGTCAGTTTTTTACAAGCAAAATCACCTGACACTTTTTGTTTGTTTTCCCTTTAGGGTTTTTGTCCCTCTCTTAAAGCAAGTGTTCACAGAGTCATGAGCAGATGGAAGATGCAGGCGGAGGTATCTTCCCTGTCACCGTTGGTATGTCTGGTTGAAACCTGCGACAAGGTATGTTTGGTGTCCTTGGTTGGCTGGGAGGCTGCAGCTGTGGCTTGGAGTTAAACAGGGGGCCTCAGGCCACCAAGGGCAGAGCCATGTGGAAACCCTGTGCCCTGGAGCCTCCTGTCTACAGTCTCTGTGTCCTCCTGTTGCGTCACTGGCCCTGGGCAGCAGCCTGCGGCACCACAGGGGACTCCTCCCACAGACCCCGCCTGCTCCTCATAGTGCACCTTTGCCTCCAGCAACGTTCTGCATGGGCCTTCTTGTTCCTCCACCTGGCAGTGCGGCTGCCGCTTGAGAATTCTGGGCTGTATCCCTTCCCCTACTTGTGCCGGGACAGCATCTTTGCACAGCCTAGCTTTGCAGCCAAGTCCTCTAACTAGTCATTCTGTTTCTCCCTCTCTGTGACCAGCGCCTGGCTATTAAGCAGTCTCCTACTGCACGCCCCCGTCCTGAGCTCACCCCAGCTGTCCCTCTGCAGGCCTCAGCAGAGCCCTCTCCTAAAGCTCCCATGGTCCCAGCTCAACACCTCCCAGTGGCTTCCCAGTGCTCAGAGACTCAGGCATCACCCAAGGCGCTCAGTGACAGGAGCGTTGCTGACTCTGCACGCCCCACACACCACTCAAAGGCCACTCACGTAGTAACAAAGGTCAGAGTCCAGTCCCAGACCCTCAGATGCAAACCCCAGCTCTGCTGATTTCTAACCAGGCAGCAGTGGGCAAGGAATTCAGCTTGTCCGTGTCCCCTCATCTTAGAACTTTAACACTGGTGTCCTTTTCCCCTAGGGAAGTGGATGGAATCATTGAGGTAATCTAGGCACAGCACTGGGGGGTGGACCTGCCATGTAAGCACTTGCGACTGTGACTGAAGCACAAAGTGGAAAGGGATTTGGCAGACAGTCAGGGTGGCCAGGTTCTCTGGCGTTGCCACTTCTTGGCTGTGTGTTCTTGGGCAAGTCTCTTGACCTCTCTGAAGTTCAGGTTCTTCTGGAAAGTGGAGATGTGGATCTTGGTGAGTTTTGAGAATCGAAAGAGCAGATGGAGGCTATAAACTGCTCTGCAAGTGCTAAAGCATGGTGCAAATGATGCTGAGTGTCTTGAAATATATCAGCTGTAGACAGTATTGATATGTTACATTTAAATGAAAATTAAATCAAATGAGATACTCAGTTTCTTTGTCACATGTCAAGTGCCCCATAGCCACGTGTGGCCTGTGACCATCACATTGAAAGAGCACACTCAGTACTACTCATTCATTCACCACACATTCCTAGGGCAGGGAGTCCATCCCAGTGTTAGCCAGTGCCCTGGGGACACAGAACCACCGTGCTGTCCTAGGACAACATTATGCCGGTCTGTCTCCCCCACCAGTCACCTCCCTTCCCTGTGCCTCAGTCTTCCCTCCCCGTCTGTAAAATGGGCAAAAGGGGGTAGAGTTTGTCAATGATCTCACTCAGCATGGCTCATGAGAGAGAAATCGCACAGCCTTCGGGGTTAGGCAGAGCTAGGTTTGAATCTCGGTTCCTTGCATAAGTCACAAACCGTCTCTGAGTCTCGGTTTCCCCACTTGGCCTGGCAGGATTGCAGAGAGGATTGCAGGAGGTAGCTTTTGTGGCACCATCAGCACAGCAAACCACTGGTCCTGCATTTAATGCCTGTAGAGCGAGGTGAGGGTTGAATGGAGGCAGGAGGAACATGTGAGGTCCCCACAAAGAAGAGGAGAGAGATTGGGAGGGAGAAACAGGGGCGGCTCTGCTGCTGCTGGCTGAGCTGCTGCAGGGGTGCACGTGGCAGGTGGCACGTTCCCTCCACCGACTGGGCTCTGCATCTGGCAAGAGGCGGGGAACAGCTCGGACACTTAGCTCACGTGTTGCTGAGTCACCTCTGGGCCTTGAGGGATTCCTAGGAAGGGCATGAGGCGCTGCACGTCTCCATGTGGGAGGGAGACGGGAGGTGGCTTCCAGCCTCGGCCCTCCCTTGCCTTCACCCTTCCCACTGCCCTCCTCTTCTCCAGCCTGGAGCAGCGGCCTTGGGATTGCGCCAGGCAGTGACAAGCACCCATGGCCTGGGTAAGCCCCAGCAGGGAAAAGACCTTGGTTTCCCAGGCCCCAGCAAAAGGCCCACTTGGGGTTTAGGAGTTGAACCCAGACCCTGCCCCAGCCCTTCTGGAGCCCAGGTCAGTGGAGGAGACAAGCCTGTAATTCTACCCCAAGGCGCATGGATGTTAGGTGCCAGGCCCTGCCACCAGCAACAGTAACCCTGGGTGGGACTCTTTGCTCTCTGAGCCACAGCTTTGCAGGTCGGAAAACTGGATATGAGCACCTGCTCTGCCCAGTCTCTTCTGGACCTGAGGACATGTGCTGTACAGATGGCAGGGCCTCCGTGAAGACAGAAGCTGAGGCTCGGTGGAGGCTGACTACAGCGGGCCAGCCTGGCGCAGGGAGGGCACCAGATTCTCGCTGGGGAGAAGCCTGGCTTTGCCATTCAGAGGATTTGGACACTGGAGGACTTGGGACCTCATTTAATACCCCTGGCTTAGTTTGCTTCTCCCTCTTAAGCCAAAGTGTATGCTGAAGGTGAGAGGAGAGGATGGCTGTGAGCGGCAGGGGCTTCCCGGGGGCCCAGGGGATCTGACTTCCCCCTTACATGGCAGGTGCCTGGGTAATCTATGGAGTCATATGGTTTCGTACCTGGCTACTGTGTGTCTCCCATCTGGACCGTCAGCTGCCTGAGGCAGGGGCCTTGAGGCCCCATTTGCAGCTGTATCCCCAATTCCTGAGCCCTCAGGAAACGTTTGTTGAATGAATAAAAGGGAGTGAATGGCAAAAGGCATGCTGAGAGTAGGTACGACCTCACCTCGCTGCCCCAGGAGGTCTTGTGTTTCCATAGGGGCAGTAACAAGGGTTGCTGTGAGACCCCAGCTGGGCACCAGATCCCAAGGAGGTGGGTGAGAGCAGAAGGTGAGTGACAGCAGGCGAGTGACAGCAGAGATGAGTGAGGGAGTGGAAGTTTCCAGCAGCCCAAAAGCACTGAAAAAGAGAAGAGACTCATGTTTTCTCCCCAGGAGGCCCCAAAGAGTAACTGTGACATCAGGTGGGGGACAGTGCTGGTGAGGGACCCCCAGCCCTGACTGCAGAGTAGGACACTGGGCCAGCTCAAAGCAGTCAGAGCTGAGGAGGGGCGCGGTAGACAGGCTTGGGTCTGGCTACATGACTCCGCCTGTGCCCTGCACCTCACCACATGGGCTTTGGTTTCCTCCTCTGTCAAATGAGTGAAGATTGAGATGAATGAATATTATTAGGGCACAGAGAAGACAGCTAATTGGGTTCAAATGGCAGAGTTTTGGTGCCATGAATTATCCCTGTTATTGCTGTTTAATTGAGGAATGACTCACCCAGAGAGAAAAATGCAATGTGTACATCTTAAGTGGACACGTGAGAATTTTTTAGATGTGTATACATCATGAAGCCACCACTGAAGTCAAGACAGAGAACGTTCCCCAGCTTCGCAGACTCCTGGTGCCCCTTCCTGGTCAATATACAGCCCTTCTCTGTGAAGCAGCCCCAACCTGTCTTTCCATGAGCTTGTTTTGCCTGATCTCGAACTTCCTACGAAAGGAATCCCACAATGCCTGTGTGTCTTTTGTGTCTTCTGCCTTCTTTTTCACCAGCCCATCTCCCACACCCTTTTTCTTTGGTAAAGGGGCTTTGTTTGCCTTTGGGTCCTGCCCCTCCTTCACACTCAGTCCATCTAGTTTGGGGGACTCTCTATGTCCCCCAGCCCCATCTCCAGAGATGCACATGTGAACCAGCCTGGTGCATGAGCTTCCCACAGCTGCAGTAAAAAATTGCCACAAAATTAGCGGCTTACTATACCACCAGTGTATTTTCTTTTCTTTTCTTTTCTTTTCTTTTTTTTTTTTTTCAAGATGAGTCTTGCTCTGTCACCCAGGCTGGAGTGCAGTGGCATGATCTCGGCTCACTGCAACCTCCGCCTCCCGGGCTCAAGTGATTCTCCTGTCTCAGCCTCCTGGGTAGCTGGGACTACAGGTGTGCCAACAGTGTATTTTCTTACAGTTCCAGACCTCAGAAGTTTGAAATGGGTTTTGCTGGATCAAGAGGTGTCAGCAAGGCCAAACTCCCTCTTGGAAGTTCTAGGAAAGAATCATTTATTCGCCCTTCCCAGCTTCTAGAGGCTGCTCATATTCCTTGCTAGAGCCATTTCCTCCATCTTCAAACCATGGCTCCAACTATGCTTCCAAGGCCACCTCTCCTCTCTCAACTTCCCCTGATAAGGACTATTGTGATTATACCAGGGCCACCCAGACAGCTGGGGAGAACGTCGCCATCTCAGGATCTTCAGTTTAAATCTATCTGTAAAGACTCTTTTGCCATAGAAGGTAACACATTCCCAGGTTTCAGGGATTAGGATGTGGACATAGGGGAAGGGGATGGTGTGTAGACATTATTCAGCCAGTGAGTACATCTGGCCATTGGGAACGTTCCATCCCCTGGTCATCGTGACTGACTCTAATTGGACCATGACCCAAACCAGTCCAGTGAGAGCTGCCCCAAGGGCTTTTGCTGAAACTCTATAGTAAGTGGTAAATGGGTAGGGTACAAGCCTGAAGCTGCTGTAGGACCAAACCTTAATTATTGCTTGGGAAGTTTGCCTGACATTGAAGACAACATAAAAGAGAGTAGAGCCATGGCCCGTAGACATGGCTACATGCATGAGCACATGTGTGCACACACAGGCACGCACATGCACGTACATTCTTCTTCCTTCTGCTCTTTCTCTTCTCTCCCTCTTCCTCCTCTTCCTTTCTCTCTTTTCCTCCTTCCTCCTCCTCCTTCTTTCTCTTCTCTTCTCTCCTCCCTCTCCGCAACTTTCCCAGGATGTGGAAATCCCCTGCCGCTCTCCCTCAGCGTGTTCCCCTCCTGCCTATGCCCCCAACCTGTGGTTTGGAAACTGTCAGCCTCAACCTAGTTGTGGCTAGGAAAAGTCTGGCTAATAGAAAGAGAAGTGGTTTTTTAGATGTTTTGAAGTGAGGACAGCCCGCTAGGGAGATGAGGCAGAAACCTAAATGACTGTGACCCAGGGCAGAGCGCGATAAGGTCCGGGAGATAACAGACTTGCCTCTCAAGCCGAGGTCTTGGACTTTGGGCAGCTCCAGGTCAGGGGAATGGAATGGAGACATAAACAGGTAATCAACGGTGGTTTTCCAAAAGGCCGTAATAGAGCCATGTGCAAGGTCTGCGGGAGCTGAGGGGAAACCTAAAACTCTGCCAGGGCCCACGGGAAGCCCTCTCAGAGAGGGTCCTGTGAACTGGGGCCTGCAGGAAATGCTGAAGCTTGAACAGCCAGGAAGGACACTCCAGGAGCAGCAGCTTGGGATAGATGGATGTGTCTAGAAATGGCCCAGGCACCACATCTGTGGAATCGAGAGGCTTGGACTTCACACTTTTTGCAGCTCCATACTTTCTGGGTGGCCCTGGGCACACTACCTCTGTGTCCATACAATTGGGGAGGATAATAGCCCCCTCAAATCTACTGCTGTAATAAGGGCATGGGGGCTGAGTGTGAGACGTGCATGCATGCAGGTGAATGTGTGGCCGCAAAGGTGTCTACATTTTCAATGGGACCAGCTGTCTCCCTGCAAAGGAGCGAGTTGCTAATACCAGGGCCTCCTGGGCCATGGGATGCCAGCAGAGATACCCTATAATGTCAGAACTTTCCAGAGCTCTCGGACCTCTTCATGTCTGAAGGAATGACGACAGCTAGCATTTATTGAGCACTTCCAGTATACGAGGAACTTTGTGTGCCTTATCTCTGACCCTCACAGTAACTGAATTTTCACCTTGTAGGTGAGGCACAGAGACAAGCTATGTTTCCCAGGTTGCACAGCTGGCCAGACTCAGAGCTGGGAATGGAAGCCAGCCCGGTCTTTGCCTGGCACCCAGGGGCACTCAGCAAATGTTTACAGACTGATTGACAGTGAATAAACAAGGAGGTAGACACAGAATTCAGGCATTAGACCCTATGAGGTTGGAGACTGGAGGTTGACTGGTCTCGATTCTCCCCGACCATCTCTATCTTTCCACGGTCGATCCTTGATTACCTTTAGCGATAAGAGACTCAGTCTGGAAACTTGACTACCAGGCCTGGTGGGACCTGAGGGACCTTGAGGAAGGCCCCTTTCCTTTTCCATCTGAGGCACTGTGGTGTAGATCACTCCAGTTATCGGGCCCTGCCCTGTTGGAATCCGGTGTGAGCAAACATGTTATTGTGGGCAGGGTACCTGTGGTCGAGGTAATCAAGTCAGCAGCCTGCTTTGGCTGTGGAAAGTGGGTCATGGGAGGAAGGAGAAAGTGCCTTTTGTTATCTTGCAGGGAGGGTGGAGCAGGGAGGGGAGGGTGCAAAGTGCTGAGAGGCGGGTGCAGGGCACTCATGTGCAGTCTGAGGGGCACGCAGAGGGACCTCCGCTGGGTGCTCAGGTGGCCAAAGGCTTGGGGTTGGGGGATGGTTCAGGGAAAGCTGCCCCTGTCTCTGCCTGGCATGGAAACTTCTATAAGCTTCCTGCTATAGACAGGATGCCAACTTCCTCGCCTCTCTTCCTCCCCTTCTGCCCCTTCCCTTCTTACTTTCTCACTCTGGCAAAACCGAAACTCTGTGCCTCTTTACCCCCCACACCACAGGCACGGGGCTTCCTGTTCCCACTCCAGCTGTTGGGCTGCCTGGGATACGTCCTGTCACCTTCTGCCCTGGTTAGTCTTCCTCTGCCTGCCGCTTCCTCCAGGAAGGAGCCTGGGCCTCCTCTGAGCCTCCCCATCCCCTTGGGCCTCTGTCTGTCAGAAATTTGGCTCCCTGCAACTGAACTGACGTGTGTGTGATGTCTCCCTCCCTGTGGGCTGCATCTCTCTTACTAGGGGTGGGGCTGGGCTGCCACAGTTCTCTCTGAATGACCAGTCCCTAGGCCAGTGCTCGGGAACCACTGCCAAAGTAACCCATGGACACAGAGAGCAGGGGGCCTCCACGGCTCCCACTGGGGAAGTGGTCCCTTCACCACAGGGACCAAGACATGCGTGTCCAAGAACCATGGAGTCTCCTTGCAGACTGTGGGATCTGGCCTCAGCTGGCACATATGGCATGAGAAGAAAACCAGCAGGGGAATCACAAGTTCAGGGAGCCTGTGCCAGTTTCCTGGGCTTTCCTGGCAGTGCTGTGTTTCTTGTTTAAGGCTAGAGTTTAAGGCCCAACAGCTGTGAAGTCGGAGGAAGTTGAAACCGGCTTGGCAGAGGAGATTCTACATTGCCATGGGGCAGGGGGAAGCCTCATGATGGGGACCCCTTGGACTCAACCCCTGCCCATTTGCCTGTGGCTGCTGGGCAGAATGGGACCCAGGAGACATTGCTGAACATATGGCATCAAGGAAGTTGTGCTTTATGCTGCAGTTAAATTATAACTGGTTATATCAAAGTCTTGTATAATCAAAATTACCCTTGGGAAGCTTGTAAGTTGCCCATGCCACACAGCTGGGGGAAACCACACCGTGCAGGGATTGCCCATGTCTGTTCTTATTGCCTCATGACTACCTCTCTGGGCCAAGTTGTCATCTTCCCAAGCCTGGGGTACTGCAGTCACCTCATATTTTGAGTCTTCCTGCCTCTTCCCTTTTGTCTATTTCCTGGTTGTAGCATGGAAATTCCCATATACCAGGAATTGTTTTCATCCTGCACAAACTGGGTCAGCTGGTCACTCTACACCACATCTTCTCAGGTTTAAAACCAAGTCCTTTCGTAGCCCCTATGACCCCATATGCACCGATGCCATCAATGCCCCATGGCCAACCTAGACTCTCTCCAACCTCATCTCCACACCTTTGGCCTCACATCTTCTGCTCCAGCCCCACTGGACTCTGTGCCAGTCCTTGGTTATGCCAAGTATGTTTCTGACTCAGGGCCTTTTGCACCTGCTATTCCCTTTGCCAAGAATTTTGTTATTTTTTGAGATGGAGTCTCGCTCTGTTGCCCAGGCTGGAGTGCAGTGGTGCAATCTTGGCTCACTGCAACCTCTGCCTGCTGGGTTCAAGCGATTCTCCTGCCTCAGCCCCCCACATAGTTGGGACTACAGGTGCATACCACCACACCCAGCTAATTTTGTTGTTGTTGTTGTATTTGTTTAGTAGAGATGGGGGTTTCACCATGTTGGCCAGGCTGGTCTTGAAATCCTGACCTCAAGTGATCTGCCCGCTTTAGCCTCCCAAAGTGCTGGGATTACAGGCCTGAGCCACCATGCCCAGCCTGCCTAGAATTATTTCCTCCCACATATCCATATTGCTGTCTCCCTTATTTTTTTCTGGCCTTGCCTTATGTGCACCTTTATCAGTGAGGCCTCTCCTATATAAAAGAGTCCCCCTCCCTGTGAACGGTAGTTTCCAACAGTGGCTGCCTCAAACACCTTCCCTACAGTGGCTGCCTCAAACACCTTCCCTCCTTGTATGTGCATGCCACTCCTTATAGCAAAAAGCAGCAAGGTTTTTCCCACCCTTTGACTCTGGGCTGGATTTTGACTCCATCCACCAGTACACATGGTGGAAATAACACTGTACCTGCCCATGTCTCACACTGAGAGCTTTCCGTTCCTCCCTCTTGAAATCCAGCTTCCATGTAAGTAATCTGCCACTCCTGAGACCACCGTGCTGTGAGGAAGCCCCAGCAAGCCTGGTGGAGAAGCCACTTGAAAAGAGATGCCCAAGAACCCCCAACTGTTCTAGCCATCTCAGGTTAGGTGCCAGACAAGTGAGAGGACATGCCCACTCAGTTGGTGCAGCACCAGCAGGCTCCACATGGAGCAGAAGAACCACTCAGCTGAGCCCAGCCCAGATGAAAGAATTGCAGGAAATAATAAATTGGTGTTGTTTTAAATGATTTCATTTGGGGTTATGAGGCAATTGATCACTGAAACCTCCCTTCAACCTGAGTCACCAGATCTCCCTTAGTCTGCTTTATTTTTCTTCTAACTAACTTCCAACTAACAAGCTGTTTAGTTCCTTCTTTATTCCTTGTGTTGCTTGGCTCTCCCTGTTAGAATATGTGCTCCCTAAGGACAGGGTCTTCGCCACTTTGTTCTGCCTATACCAGAGCCTGGCTCATCCTTGATGTTCAATACATATTTACTGAAGAAGTGTTCAATGACTCTGCACAGTTACACACAATACATAGCAAAAATGGTTTATGCCAATCAAAATATGCTTGGCTAAATCCTGGAGCGGCACTGGTGTTATGAAAGGTCCCACACCATGTGAGCACTCGGGAACTGAGGGAACAGGCTCTTGTCTCTGTTTCACACCCACTGGGGGTACACTCTCATGGAGGGAAGGAAGAGCAAGCAAAACCACCCACATAATTCAAGTGGCAAGTGTGGATTATTTTCTCTTATTTTCTTCTATAGAGCAGGTACTGTTTAGGTTATTTTAATGTATGTACAATGTGTCTTCATTCTACATATGCAGATGAAAATATAGATAAGAACTTTATATGCCCAGATATTGTACCCATCCAGCCTTCTTCCTTGGAGATTTCCTTTACTCCCAGCTTCCCTGGGTTCTTCGGTGGTAATTGTCTTCCAGGCCTGCTGGGAGGGCCAAACTTGATGTTGATGAAAGAACTGGAGCTCCCCAATCACATGCATCACCCGGCAGCTTGTTAAAAACGCAGCTGCCCAGGGTCCACCCCCTAAACATTCTGGTTTTGTATTTCTGGGGTGGAGCCTGGGAATCTGAATTTTGGACATATTCTAGGTAGTATTTCAGAGCAGTAGACTTTCGGGGGATGGGTATTCTCTCATGAATTCTAACCGTGCTTGGTGATGCTTTCATTCATTTTCTAGAGCTGCTGTAACAAACTACTGCAAACTGTGTGGCTTAAAACTGCAGAAATGTATTCTCTCACAGTTCTGGAGGCTAGAAGTTTAGAAATCAATTTCACTGTGCCAAAATCAAGGTGGCTTCAGGGCTGTGCTCCCTGCAGAGGGTCTAGGGCAGAATCTGTTCCTGGCCTCTTGCAGCTTCTTGTGGCTGCTGGCACTCTATGGCATGTGGCCGCAGCACTCTGATCCCTGTATCTGTGGCCACATCGTCTTTTCTTCTCTGCCAAATGCCCTTTGCATTATAAGGACACTTGCGATGACAATTAGGGCACACTTGAATAATCCAGAATGATCTGTCCATCACAAAGTTCTTAGCTTGGCCACATTTGCAAAATCCCTTTTGCCATATAAAGTATCATTCACATGTTTAAGGGCTTAAGACCCAGATTATCTTTTGGGGCCATTACTTGGCCTAATACAGCTCTTTTCCCCATTCCTCAGGAAGAACAATGGCTCAGAGAAGCTACGTGACTTTCCCAAGGCCACACAGCTATACAGAGACCCAGTTTGAATTCACCTTCATCTACACCACAATCAATTCAAATGTGACTGAATTTATAACCCCAAGGTATTTTTGTGCAAGATTTCAAAGATCATGCAAGATGTATATAGTGATGGGATAATTCACAGTAAAGGCTGATCGAGATCATGCATTATCAGGAAATAAAAGATATTTTCATTTTCAATACAAGAATATGGACACCAAAAGTAATTACCCACCCACCCTCAAAAACAAAAATCATCATCATTACGAAGGGACTAATGCTTCCTACCCTTGGACGAAGTGAAGGATCATATTCAGACCAGTGTGCATGTAGCTGACTCTTGAGAAAGAGGTGCCTATCTCCAGGGTTCACATTTCACCCAATTCTTGCAGGGCCATGTGAAGTTAGAGCTAATTTCGGTAATCACCCCATCTTAATAACATGTTCTACAATCTTGGGCAGTGACTCAGAGAAGCAGCCAAAAATAAATAAATAAATGATAAAAAGAGAAAGAGAAAAAAGCAGAAGGCTTATATACTAACACCACTGCCCACCCCAATCAGCTCTACCTTCAAGAAAGTAAAAAAAAAAGGTGAGATAGCCCCCTCCATAATACTGAAGGAGGCTAAGGATTTCTGTGCCCACTTAAGGCCATGTATGGTTTTCATTTTAACTTGATTTTGTCTACATAAAAATGCTGAGGGACAGATGTGTTGGTGGCATGCATGGTTTTCTGAGCCTGGCAGTCTCCAGGGCACATGGTAGCTAACTTGATCATGTATCTTCTATGTTCCAGAACCTACTATAATATCTTACAAAAGCTACAATGTTTTTAGCTACAAGAAACAGCATATACATACAACAACCAGACTAAATGATGAAGGGAATTTGTTGATGTAAGATCTGAAAATCTTGGCAGTTAGAAAGGGCTTCAGGAAAGGCTTGATTCAGCATCTCCATGGCTATCATCAAAGCCCAGTTTCTTCCATGTCTCCATCGTTCCCTCCGCTGTGTTGGCTTCATCCACAGGCTCATTCCCCTCTGATCACAAAGTGGCTGCCAGGAGCAGTCTGGGCTGCATTCTTCATCTTTCACATCCAGTGTGGATGAAGCATCATTGTCATCTGAGGTAATACCCAAGGTTCATTCCCTCATGCCAAGGAAATCAAGGATGTGGATACACAAGGGGTGAGGTTAAGAGCAGATGTTTAATAGGTGAAAGAAAGAGAAAAGCTCTCTCTACTGCAGAGAGTGGGGCTCCCGAGTGGGTCTTCCAGTCTGTGGCAAACTGCAGGAGGTTTTACAGATGAGCTTGAGGAGGTGGTGTCTGATTTACATAGGACACAAAGGATTGGTTGTACCAGGCAGGTCATTTGCATAGCGAGGGCAGAACTGGTTTGGACTAGGTGTGCCATTTGCATAGCTTGTGAAGAAGCTGGCTGCCCCACCCTAACCTTTTATTATGCAGATGAGTTCTCTACCTGGCTGATGCCATGTTGCCTGCTTCTTTACTGTGCACGTGGAGCCTCAGGAGAATGTTTCAAGGAAGAGGGAACAAGCAAGTCAGCATCTGGAGGAACAGGGATGTGAATAGGGATGCAGGGAATCGAAGAATGATTCTGTCTTATCCAAATAAAGGGTCATTTGGGGTATTAACCTATAAACACAGACAATTAAATGGATGCATATACATACATAAATAAATACAGAAAACCCACCTATATAATTAAGAGCAGACCCCCTTTGTAGAAGGAAGTTAAATTATAGTCCCAGATAACCACCTGGAATATCTTTTTTCCTCCCCCCTTCTTTTTGACATTGCTGTTTAAACCTGTCTTCCTTCCCCTCCCCCTACAGAGAAACTTGTTGTGGAGTGAATCTTCACAGGACAATTGGTGATCAATTATCAAAGAGTTGACACTGAGGGCCAGTAGGACGGAGGCTCCATTTCAGAGGCAGTGTGGCAAGCACTTGTGGGTGCTAAGTGTTTATATCAGGCTCAGTTTTTGTGAACCCAGTACTCAACGTTTCAATGCACACCTTTGTACACCTCCTGTTCACTATGGCTTGTCTTTCAGCTCACTGACCAATAGCCGAAACCTAATACTTTAAGGGAGAAGAAGAACTAAACCTGGACAATGAGTGGGGGCTTTACAAAATTCCTGATGTTTCAACCCTACCACAAACAAATTAAATTGGTTTTTCTGGCAAAAGGCTGGAACATCAGTATTAAGAGCCTCCGCTATCTTCATCCTCACCCTCCTGTGATTCTGCTGAAAAGTTAGAATTGAGAATAATGGATCTAATTCTAGAAGGTTTGCAGAGAATTTTGATGGGGTAAAAGAATTGTCCACAAGGAAATATCTGTATCTCTTCAATAAACAAAGGAGGGAGGCAAGATGATGGAGTAGGACTCCTTACAGAGAATGGCTACACAAAACTTAATCTAAAAGAACGAAGTAAAAGAGAATAGATTGCATTCATTAAATGGCTGGGGTTTAGCTGAATACAAGACTGCCAAGAATAAAGATGACACATCCCAACCTCCAATGCAGCCATCTAAGGCCATGGGATGGTTTTGGTCTGTGGTTTGTGAGCAGAAGTGAGGTGTACAGCTTCCAGGGTGAGCCCTAAAAGGGAAAGGATGTCCTCTTCATACTCCTTTCCTGTTTCTCTCCTCACAGAGGCAGCACTGTGTTGCATGGCTCCAGAGAGCACCACTCTCCTTGTGTTCCATGCAACATGCCCACGAGTTATGCACTGGGGCACCTGGCTGTAAATCATCGCCAACCCCGTGAATGAAGCAACACCACAGGGAGGGTGGAGAACTACAGAGGAAGGAGCCAGGGCCCCGATGAAACAAACATTTCTTCCAGAAATTTCCCAAGCCCAGACCGTTGCATGAAAAGAGAAATAAAATACTCTTTTGTTTCCATCACATTGTTTTTGGTCTCAGTTGGAGCAGCCGACCCTATACTGCAACAAATAGACTCAATCACCCTCATTATTAGGAAAGTCAGCTCTGCAGCAATTCTTCCCTTAAACACCACAGGGTGTTTTGGGCGTTAAAGGAAAAGCCCTAGAAAAACCTTCCATTTAGAAAAACTAAATGTAACAGAATTTAATTGAGTGAAAAATGGTTCTTGAATTGGGCAATCCCCAAAACAGGATAGGTTCAGAGACGCTTCCAGGCTACCGTGTGGTCGAGGATGATTTATGGGCAGAAAAAAGAGAGTGACATATAGAAAATGGAGGTAAGGTACAGAAACAGCTGGATGGGTTCTAGCTTGGCGTTTGACTTGTTTGAACATGGTTTGAACAGTTGGCCGTCTTTGATTGGCTGAAACCCAGAGATTGGTACTAGAGCTGGTTATAGCCTGTTAACACATCCAGTTAGGTGATAGTTCACTATGTAGGAAGAAACATTTAAACTAAACTGAATTTAACATGGGTAAGACAAGGCCTTTTGTTAAAGGGCCATGAGGTTGAAGGCAACTTTCACCTCCAGAGCCCCTGCCTTCTGTGCCTGGATGCCCAGACGGTCATCGGCCTGTGACGTCACATAGGATATCAGCCATCCTCCTCTGAGAACCCCAGCAGGGTAAAGATATGGCAAAACCCAGACTGCTGTATTCATCGCTGTGTACCTAGAGTCCATCACTGTACTAGCACACAGCAGGGCTCAGAGGTGCTGCTTGCTCAGTAAAGGACTGAATGAACACATTGATGGCTATAGCCAGTGAGTGCTGCACCAGGAGGGTGCTCACATTCCTCCATGCTTTGGCTCCATCCAACCTATCTGCTTCCTCTATGACATCTTCTTCCTGTGTGGACCAACAGCAGCAACAGCGCCTGGGGACTTGTTAGAATGCAAACTCACAGGCTGCTCTCCAGACTGCCCAAGTTGGGAGCTCTGGTGCTGGCACAGGGTGCAGTAGTCTGTGTTTTAATGCACCCACCAGGCGATTCCAATGCTCACTGGAGTTTGAGAGCCACTGCTCACCATGACTGCTTCACCAATTGCACAGCACAGCCATTCCTTTGTTGTTCCCTCTGCCTGGGATGCCTTTCTCCCTATCTCTGCCGGTAGCAGCCTCATTCATGTTTGGAGGACTCCGAACATACCACCTCCCCTCGAAAGTATCCCCAGATCCCCACAGTCTGGAGGAATAACTCCCTGGGGATACTCAGAGGCTGTGCTTGTCTCTTCAATCCCTGGTTTATTCAGGCCAGAGCTTCCTGCCTCCCCAACTGAGATGTGAGCTCCTTTCTGCAGTACCAGGTTTTCCTCAACTCCCCAGCTCCTGGCTCCATCGGGCCAAACTTACAATGATATTCAATAAGTGCTGTTGGTTTGAATAATACCACAGAGCATCAATCTAGTCTGCACCTAGATATAGACTCACAAAGAAGAAAGCCAGGTGGCACACAGCGATTTTTGTCACATTCTCAGGAGCAACCTCTTACAAATGCACATCTCTACTCAAATGCATTTCTGAAAAAGAAACAGATAAAATTACTCCTAACAGTGAGGAAAGGAAAAAATTAGCATAAATCAAGCATTGCCCATCTGTCAGCACTGTCTTTGGTTTTTTCTGTCTTATTATTCCTCACCACTCAGGTGGATATGTGTAATTATTCCTCTTGAAGACGGTAATACTCAGAGATGATAAGTGACTCGCCTGATGTCACGCAGCCTAAACCCAGGCACCTGTCATTGTAATGCTCTTCCAACATGCCAGTTCACGTAAAAGGAATGGATACAGTAAGATGAGGGGGAAAAAAAGCTTTTGGAAGGCCAGGGCGGGCGGACCACAAGGTCAAGAGATCGAGACCATCCTGGCTAATGTGGTGAAACCCCGTCTCTATTAAAAATACAAAAAATTAGCCAGGCGTGGTGGTGGACACCTGTAGTCCCAGCTACTCGGGAGGCTGAGGCAGGAGAATGGCGTGAACCTGGGAGGTGGAGCTTGCAGTGAGCCAAGATTGTGCCACTGCTCTCCAGCCTGGGAGACAGCGAGACTCCATCTCAGAAAAAAAAAAAAAAAAAGCTTTGCAGGAATTGACTTTTTCTACCCTTGTTTATGTCATTCCCAAACTACCATCTCTTTTACAAAGGGGCAGTTTCTGCCAATGGGAGGCGTCATGTGTAGCCGTTGCTGAGGCTAGCAGAAATGTTTGTCATTCCATAGGCTGTTTATTGGGTTGGGCCTTATCAGGTTAGACTCCAACCAGTTTAAAAGTGAGAGTCACAAAACCAGTGCTGGTGAACCCTGTTACTCACTTGGCATTAAGTAAACTCCAGCAACATTATAAACAGCCCAGGGGCAGACGGCCCGGGGGAAAGGACATGGACCCAGGCAATGCCTGCCCCTGAGTCTGTATTTCTGAATTCTCATGTAAACACTCCAAGCTCGTGGGTTGTGCTGTGTCATAAACTAAATGGTCAAATCTAGCGTTTACACATGTCTGCCAACTCACCTGGGTTGAAAATCCACTCACAATGCCGTTCTTGCGTTGTTCAGAACTTCAGTTTTCCGATTGGGCAGCTGTGATGACAGAAACAGGGTCTACCTCTGGGTGGCTGTGAGGATTTGGGATATGCATTAATGTACCTGTTCCACTGCCTGCCTTGGGGCAAACTCAGTGAATCTTCGCTGCCGATGTCTATCCAGTGCCCAGTCTGAGCTAGGGTTTTTACACATGCTGCTTCCAAATTCTCATAGCAAAACCAAGGCTGAAATGTGATTCCTGAGGCTCAGGAAGAGAACACAGAGGCAAAGCTGGCAGGTAATGGCGCCTCTTCTGACTTCACGCCACTGCTCCTTCTCTTCCAGACAAGGTCTTCAGGCCTGGCTAGGGTTGGTGTCATTTGTGGGACAAAAGAGCCCAAATCAAGCTGAGTTGAAGCAATAAATACCCTATCCTGCTACCAGATCAAAGTCCTTATTTAAAATGCATATGCCATGCATAGTAGGGCAAAGCCCGCCACCTCCAATGCCTCCCCTGTTCCCCCAGCAGTGCTGTGAGAGAGGTGGCAGATGCGGCATGGTGGCCCACATACACATTTGCAAGCTTGAGTTCTGATGTCAGCTTTGCTCCTTATCTTCTGTATGTCCTTAGGCAAATGTCTGCACCTCTGAGTTTCCACTGTTTCCTCCCCTACAAAATGGGCAGAAGGAGAAGAACCAAGCTTCTTTGTTCTGAAGATCCACAGGTGCAGAGCAGGGCAGAGTAGACACTCAGTAATGGTGGCCACTTATCTCCCAACTCATGCTAAGGAGGGGAAAGAAAAGCAGAGATGTTAAGTGCCTTACCCAAGGATATTGGCTTAGTGAGAGGTGGGAGTAGGAACTAAACCCTGGAACTGTTCCATGATAAAGCCACAACTCCAATGTCCCCATCTCACCATCTGCCAATGCTCCCACTCCCATTACACCAACCTCTACCTTTAGGAAGTTGCCAGTCTCCCAAAGAGAATAGAAGCAGCTCACAGATGGTTGAAGTACAAGGGGAATCAAAGCACCTGCAAAAAAGGCACAGGCTGAGAGATGTGAGAGGTCTTAGGAGGGAATAATCCTAGTTTGGAGAAAGGTTCTAAGCTTCCAGGAGGAGGTGATGCAAGTGTTGGCTCTTGAATGAGCAAGGTTGGAAGTGCAGGAATGCTGGCCTGGCATGTGGGAGCCTGCCAGGGACTGGGCATTGGGATGGCCCTGGGGTAGGCCTTCGAGAGGCTGGCAAGGCTGCACTGGGAACCAAATGTGTGCTTCTCTCTCCCACCTCCCACCCCCCTCCTGGGGAATGACCCAAACCCTCACCTTCTATCCTGTGCTGAGTCCTAATGCCCTGAATTGGGAGAGAAACCAGTATCCACTGTGCAGTTCCTTGCCAGGGACACTGCTAGGTCTCCAATATAGAAACAAAATTCTTCACAGTCAAGGTGAGATTGGCAAAGGGAGTTACTTGAAGTCACAAGGATAGAAGGGAAAGAAGCCAGGATTCCAACTCCATTATCGCTGGTTCCCAAACTCAGCATCATTCCATCAAAACACGCTACCTTGAAAGCCCAAGAAAGTCTTTGTATTTGGAGAAAAATAAAGCCTCGGGGCGGAATGGTAGCGCCTCCTTAAATAATGGCACAGTAGGATTATTAATTGCTTAGTAGCAAACATCTATGGAGTGTTTATTATATGCCAGGTACTCTTCTAAGGGCTTTTGATATTTTAACTTTATTCCTCACTGCTGCTGCTGTGCCCTATAAGGGAGGCACTATTATTATAATCAGCTTCTATTTCACACTAGGAAATTGACACACAGAGTTTAAGTAGCTTGCCTAAGGGCATATGGTTAATAGGATTTAAAGATTGGATTTGAGTCCAGGCAGCTGGGATCCAGCTTACAGCTCTAACTAAAATAATGTGTAAGGTTGGTCAGGCTGTGCACTGCACAAGGGCGCCTGGCCATGGGGGCACAGAAAACCTGAAATCCAGCCGGGATTCTGCTCTCTGGGGCTGCTTGGAGGAAGAGGCACCACTGTGTAACTTACACACAAGAACTGCCAAGCCAAGCCTAACCTCTTGGAAATGCCAGCTGCTGACTGCACCGTGGCTTTTGCTGACAGCATGATGCATGATTGATTTCTCTTTTTTTTCTCCTTTTTAGATCATGACCTTCCCAAAGCCATCTAGGAGTACAGATAAAAATGCACAGTGCATGAAAACTGTGAAATGGAGTCCCACCACCAGCTATGGTGGGGAAAAGCCTTTGAACACCACCTGGCTCTGACATTCTTCCTTTAGGTGATGAAAATGAGCCCTGGAAGTCTTTGCAGGGGCCTCTGGGCAGGTATGCCAGGGCGTGCAGGTGCACACCACTGACCCAGCCGGCCCTCTTTCAGGAATCAGTCCTGATGCAACTCTCAGCAACCTCTGCCGAGATCTCTGTAGAAGCATTGTTTGCAAGCGCAGATAATCAGAAACCACCCAAAAAAATTATAAAGAAGACATTGGGCAAATCGACAATGGTATGCTGAGATTTGGATTGCCAAATTGACCTTGAAGTGAAGGAGGCAGATTTGCTTGTAATAACAGTGAAAGTGATACAAGATCTGCTTGAAGTGCAGAATATCATGTTCCCATGAGACACTGGTAAATAATGTTTTCATGTAAGTATATATATGTAATCATTAGACTGAAGGCAACAAAGAGTGTGGTTGAGTCCAAGTGTTATAGAATAAGACAGCTTGGGTGCAAACCTTGGCTCCTACACTAGGCAGGTGAGGATGAGGGAGTTACTGGACTAATTTATTTTTTTGAGACAGGGTCTTGCTCTGTCATCCAGGCTGGAGTGAAGTGGCACAATCATGGCTCACAACAGCCTCAAACTGCTGGGGTCAAGCAGTCCTCCCACTTTAGCCTCCTGAGCGGCTGGGACGACAGTCATGCCACCACCATGCCCAGCTAATTTTTAAATTTTTCTGTGGAGATGGTATCTCTCACTATGTCACCCAGGATGGTCTTGAACTCTTGGTCTCAAGTAATCCTCCCGCCTCAGCCTCCCAAAATGCTGGGATTACAAGCCTGAGCCACCATGCCTAGCCACATATGACTTCTTGCCTCTCAGGAGTAAGGGCTCGGAGGGAGCCTGATATCCTGGGTTTGAGACCTGGTTTGCTATTTCCTTCCTACGTGATCTGGACCAAGTGACTCATTCTGAGTGTGTCTCAATTTCTCTGCATGTAAACTGGAGATGCAGATGGTACTTACCTTAGTGAGCAGTTGCATGCTGCCTTCTCAGGAGGTCTGGGGCACATGAGGCCCCAGGAGTGTTAGTTATGCTGAAGCCTGCAAGAAAATGCTGAAGAAATGCACACAGGCAACATTGGTTATCTCTGAGGAATGTTTACTGTCGGACTCACATATTTCATAGCATTTTTGAAAGTAGGAATAAGTGAGTCTTGCAATTAGGAAAAAAAATTCACGAACTGCAAAAGAATACCTTTGCAAAAGGCCCTCTTGGAGAGGTAACTCCTTCTAGTGCATTCCCTAGAATAAAGGGCCGGTGCACTCAAGCAGCCTGAAGGCCACTCGTCTGCGTCACCATCTCTACCCTACGGTGCACTGGGCTTTCCATTGTCACTGTTCCTACCCCTGGGGGCTGTCCCCTGATAGGTCAGCCTCTCCCACAGTCCTGGGAGCTGTCCAAGGACAGAGATTATAGCTAATTGATCCTCTCTGCATCTCTGGGTCCTGGTGCAGTGGTTGGTACACAGTAGTAGGTGCCTAATGAAGGTCTGCTGAGTACTTGAGGGATTACTGAAGGAAGTTACTTCTGTAGCCTGACAATAAACACGCTCCCTTCTGACCCCTCAGGAATGCTCTTGGCACCCGTTCCCAAGTCAGGCCCTAAAAATGAACACTGTGTTAATGACACAACAAAACAAGACATTCCAGACTCAGCCACGGGCGGCTGACTCTTGGGGCTGCCGTGCCTTTGGCCAGCGGCTGCAGAGGCTGTCCTCAGGGAGGGGATCTCCAGCTCTTCCAGTCCAGAGCCACAGCCTCCTGGGACAGGCAGCAGACCATGAAAATGAGGAGTGCAGCCGTGGCCACAGATTCACTTTGTACATTAACAGGAAGAGTTTTCCTTTCCATACATGGATCAGTGTGCCCTCCCCCAAAACAAACACATAAACAAACAAGCAAAGATAAAAGAAAGAAAAGAGGCGGGACAGAGGGTGGGACATGAGAGGGAGAGAGGAATGGAGGGAGGAATGGAGGGAGAGAAAGGAAGAGAAAGGAA
Source organism: Piliocolobus tephrosceles (assembly GCF_002776525.5). Taxonomy (NCBI): domain Eukaryota; kingdom Metazoa; phylum Chordata; class Mammalia; order Primates; family Cercopithecidae; genus Piliocolobus; species Piliocolobus tephrosceles. The sequence goes on along the minus strand of NC_045440.1, from coordinate 136,926,151 downwards.
GGAAGGAAGGAATAGGCCGGGCGCGGTGACTCAAGCCTGTAATCCCAGCACTTTGGGAGGCCGAGACGGGCGGATCACGAGGTCAGGAGATCGAGACCATCCTGGCTAACACGGTGAAACCCCGTCTCTACTAAAAAATACAAAAAAAACTAGCCGGGCGAGGTGGCGGGCACCTGTAGTCCCAGCTACTCGGGAGGCTGAGGCAGGAGAATGGCGTAAACCCGGGAGGCGGAGCTTGCAGTGAGCAGAGATCCGGCCACTGCACTCCAGCCTGGGCGACAGAGCAAGACTCCGTCTCAAAAAAAAAAAAAAAAAAAAGAGGTAATTAAGATAAAATGAGGCTGCTAGTGTGGGGCCTAATTCAATATGACTGTTGTCCTTATAAGAAGAGACTGGGACACATACAAACAGAGGGAAGACCCCACGAAGGCACAGGGAGAAGATGGCAAACAAGCCAAAGAGGCAGGTCTCAGAAGAAACCCAGTCCTGCTGACACCTTGACTCAGATTTCCAGCCTCCAGGATTGTGAGAAAATAAGTGTCTGTTGCTTAAGCTCCCAGTCTGTGGTACTTTTTTATGGCAACCTGAGTGGACTAACACGCTGCCCTGAGACTTTCCCCTTGCTCTCTGCTCCAGCCACACACTGGCCTCCTCCAAGCTCCTTGTACTGACTATGAACACTCCTGCCATGAGGCCTTTGCATGGGCTGAACCCTCTGCCTGCCTTGCCCTCCTGTACACAAACAGAAAGATAACTCTGGAAGCAGGATGTGGAATGCATTAAGAGAGAAAGTTAAATGGATTTAATAAATATTCCCTTAGCACTCGCCCTGGGCCAGGCACTGAGCCAGCTCCAGAATTGCAGGGGGAGATGAAGAGGTTCCTAAGCCCCTGAGGAGGGTGCTCAGGACGCAGGGAGGAGACAGATTGATCTTGACAATAGGGTGGGAGGGGTGGGATGGAGATTTTGCAGTTGGGTGAAGAACCAAAGAGGCACAAGGTATATCCCAGTCTTGGGGAGGGCAATGGACTGAATGTTTTGTGCCTCCTCCAGATTCATAGTTAAAGCCTGAATCTCAATGTGATGGTGTTTGGAGGCGAGGTGTTTGGGAGGCAATTAGGATTAGAGGAGGTCATGAGGCTGGGAGCCTTGTGATGTAACTGCCCTTATAAAAGGAGGAAGAGACACGAAATCTCTGTCTCCTCCATGTGAGGACACAGCAAGGCGGTGGCCACCTGCAAACTGAGAAGGGAGCCCTCATCAGACACCAGATCTGCCAGTGCCTTGATCTTGGACTTCCCAGCCCCCAAACTTGAGAGAAATGAGTATGTTCTTTAAGCCACCTAGTCTGTGGTATTTGTTTATGGCAGCCCGGGCAGACTAAGCTGGGGAGGATAAAGCCCACAACTGGCTGTCAGGACACTAAGTTTACATCCCTATTCTGCTGTGGTGACACTAGGTAAGGGTTTCCCTTCTCTGGGCCTCAGTTTCCCCATCTGTAAAGAAGAGACAATAAACCTTCCTTCTCAGCGTTTATGCCCTGATTGTAGAAGATTCCTTCACTTCAGCTGTTCAGTGCTGAGGGTCTGGAGAAGTTTTCTTTCCAGCAAAAGATGGATCCTGCACCTTTCAGGCTTGCAGCTGCCTGAAGACACCCCCAGACCACAGTGGTGGGGGATGGGGAGGCAGAAGCAGGCAGAAATCTCACACAGCACTTTTTCCAAGTACCTGGGGTCTTCGCTGGGGCTGAGTCGTGCAGGTCTGGGGAAGCATGGGACCTACCTGTCTCCTCCCTGGTTAAATATTTGCCAACTTTGGCCCCATCTCCAGAGGAGTTCAACCAACCAGCCTAGCAAATCCATCTGGATATGGCCTTGTGTGTACAAAGGCTTAGGGCTTAGGCAGCACTTTTGTTATTTGAGTTTTTATTTAACTAGAAGAGAAAAAAAGCAGATAACTGGTTCTCTCCCTCCCATATTCCCCACCTCACTGCCCAGCCGACCTTGGCTCCTCTCAGGCCCAAGGCTGACCAGGGCTAGCCAGGCAGCCCTTGCAGAGGAAAGAGCAGCAGGTTTTTTGTTTGTTTGTTTGTTTGTTTGTTTGTTTTTTGAGACAGAGTCTTGCTTTGTCACCCAGGCTGGGGTGGCGCAGTGGCGCGACCTCAGCTCACCGCAAACCTCTGCCTCCCAGGTTTAAATGATTCTTATGCCTCAGCCTTCCATGTGTCGGGGGTGTGCCACCACACCACACCCAATTAATTTTTTGCATTTTTAGTAGAGACGGGGTTTCACCATGTTGGTCAGGCTGGCCTCGAACTCCTGGCCTTAAGTTATCCACCTGCCTCAGCCTCCCAAAGTGCTGGGATTTCAGGCATGAGCCGGCACACCCAGCCAAGAACAGCAGGTTCTCATGTAGGGAATGCTGGGTCAAAATTCTTGCTCTGCCACTGGGGTCGTGCATCTTTGACAATTCCCTTCACCTCTCTGGGCGTTGCCCCACCCTGAGCTAATGGAGGCTCCAGGCAAGAGCCCCTTAGGTCTCAATCCTCCCTCTCCGCCCCACCACATCTCACCATTTCCCCTGCCCTGCCACGCTCACTGCAGCTCTGATGGGCTGCTCTTTCCCTTCTCAGCTTTTGAGTTTCTGTCGTAGTTGCATCTGCCCCTTCCTGATTGCCTGATGGTAGTGGCTGGACTCAGGGTTGGGCATCTGGGTTCAGATCCCATCTGCATCATTTTCTTGTTAGGAAAAATTACCCCACCTCTGTCAACCTTGATACTCTGTAAAATGAGGGCTGAGAATTAGATCTTCTTGGGGTTCTTAGGAGAATAAAGATGATGGTGCATGTGTTGTATTTTCATGAGCAGAAACCTAAAGACCAGCACTTCTATTAATTAGACCATCCTGTCCCCCTCCCTGCTTTCTTCCCTTCCCTCACACTAGGTTGGTTAAGATGCTGACCTCTTATTCCCCCAGAGCCATGCCTGGCTCTGCAAAGCACACATCGCTGTGGGTATTTAGCGTCGTACTTGTTTGTGTTTGGCCAGAAGTGTCTAGAGGGCGGAGACCAGGTCTCATTTATCTTCCAATCCCCAGGTCAGCAAGCACTTGATCAGAGCCAGTTTCTTGAGTGAGTGAATGCATGGGTGAATGAATAAATGAATTGCCAATGACCTTTTCTGCCCTGTGAGGAAAGCTCTTGGTCTTCACCAATCAATAGTGATCTGTGTCCCAGTTTCTAAGTCGTGCCCTAGAAAACGATCGCTGGGCTTCACATGCATGATACAGTGTTGAGGGGACCAGATGCTGGCAGGGTAGGGAAGGGAGGTCACAGAGGTGGTGTGGGCCAGCCTTGGCACCCTGGATGCTTCCCACTGTGGGAGAGGAACATCACACACACACGTGTCTTTTCACACCCACACATGTCTTTCTGCCCACCCCGCTAGTGGACTTACAGCACTTCCACGCAGAGTTGGCCCTGTCCCTTGGAGAGGGTCCCTAAATTACATCTGAGGGCCACCCTGCATATGTTTGTATGAATCACAAGACCTAGAGTTCAGATTCCATGAGGAAGAATACTATACCTAGGCCAGGGGGATGCAGCCACCGACCCACTTTGAAGCTCAGCTCTGGAATGGACCAGCACCCTGTAGTACCACAAGGTCGACTGGCATCTTCTTAAGGAGCTTAATAAAATTCTAAATTATTAAAATAATAAGAGGATTCTAGGAGATTATATCTAAAAGCACAAACAGCATCACAGAAGTTTCCAAACAGATTTGCTTTTCTATCTACTGTTTCCGCTTTAATTTGTTCAATCCATATTTCCCAAGGGCCTACTAGGAGCCAGGCATTGGGCTGTGCTCTGAAGATACACAGCCCAGTGAGACCCAGTCCCTTGGTGGCCAAGAGAGGAAGAAGGGGATGCTGCTGAGACCGGCCCAGAGAGCAGAACTGCCCTGAGGACTCCTGTCCTGAGGCTTCTGAGTGACTGGGTACCCCTCGGGGCCAAGCTCGGGGCCATGAGCTACAGTTTTTGTCTCCTGAATGCCCACAGTTACCTCACAAGGTTGAGAGCAAATGAGTCTTCTCCATGAGGAAAATGAGGCTCGGAGAGGTTAAATAACACCCATCTTCACACAGCAGACCCACGGCCAAGTCGCCAGGAGCTCAGATCCTGACCAGTTTAACTCCGAATTCCATGTTCTTAACCCCGACATATGTGGCCCAGACAGGACGGAAGTGTTGAGTGAGGGAGGGGTCATTTATTGGTTCTCTCAGGTCCAGAGAAAATTTCACAAGAAAATGAGGCAGAGGGTAGGAATCTTATACCATTCCCAGTCCATATGACATTCTGAGTATGTTGGTATTTCTGTTGACATTTTTTGGAGGAGATTTTGGTGTGGGGTTTGGAATAAGATAGTTTTTGGTCTGAGCTTCTGCTCTGCCATTTGCTAATAGGATGACCTTGGGCAGGTGACTGAATCTGTTCTAACCTCAACTTCACCTATAATGTTTAATGATAAGGATTCCTAAATGCTGGGAGTATGTCACAGATTAACTGCTATATTAGTTTGCTTGTGCTGATGTAAGACATAACACAGACTTAAACAACAGAAATTTATTTATTTTCTCACAATTCTGGAGGCTGGAAGTCCAAAATGAAGGCTTTGGCAGGATGACTTTCTTCTGAGGCCTCTCATCGTGGCTGGCAGAGGCTGCTGATAAAGACATACCTGAGACTGGGCAATTTACAAAAGAAAGAAGTTTAATGGACTTATAGTTCCACGTGGCTGGGGATGCCTCACAATAATGGTGGAAGGCAAGGAGGAGCAAGTCACATCTTACGTGGATGGTGACAGGCAAAGAGAGCTTGTGCAGGCAAACTCCCCTTTTTAAAACCATGAGATCTCGTGAGATTTATTCACTGTCATGAGAACAGCACAGGAAAAACTCGACCCCATGATTCAATTACCTCCCACCAGGTCCCTCCCACAACACATGGGAATTCAAGATGAGGTTTGGGTGGGGACACAGCCAAACCATATCAGATGACCTTGGACAGGTGAGTTAATCTGTTCTAACCTCACCTCTTTCACCTATAATATGTAATGATAAGAAATTCCTGCATGCTGGGGGTATGTTAAGGATTATCTGCTATATTAGTTTGCTTGTGCTGCCGTAAAAAAGTACCACAGAACTAAACAAGAGAAATTTATTTATTTTCTCACAATTCTGGGGGCTGGACTTTGAAAATAAGGCTTTGGCAGGGTTACTTTCTCCTGAGTCCTCTCATCGTGGCTTGCAGATGGGCTGCTGATAAAGACATACCACATACCACAGACCAAATCTGGCTCTGAAAATGACCATGTCCAAGCCCAGCTGGAAACCAACTGCCAGTGGATGAGGAGGCAGCAGACAATTCTAGAGGAGACAATCTTTGAGACATCTGGCTTCTCTCCACCAGTACAAAAATACAAAACAATCAAGGTGCAGGCTGGAGACATGTCTCCAGGTTAAAAGAGACTTAAAGAGCATCACACACACAATATACTGTATGAATCGTGGTTAGATCTTACCTTGATATCTAACCATGATAGTTAACTTCTGACAGTTAATACCTTCAATACATAAATCTTCATCTGTAGAATTCTTACACAGTGTGAGTGTTTTGGGTTTTTAATGATAGTTTGGTGTGTAACAAACTACCCCAAACTAGTGGCTTGAAACGACAGTTGTTTTACTTATTTGCTCTTGATTCTACAATTTGGACAGGGGATGGCAGCTCAGGTAGCTAGGGGAAGCTGGGGGACCCTCCTCTGAGATGGCTCACACATGTGGCTGGCTGCAAGGGGTTCAGGCAAGGCTGTTGACTTGGGCCTCAGCAGTCTTCCTTGTGGTTTCTCCATGTGGCTGCTTCGGACTTCTCACATGTGAAGTAGGGATGTGAAGGTAGCTGGACTTGGTACATGGCTGCTGGCTTCCAACAGAGCAAAGGCAGATGCTGCCAGGCTTTCTGAAGGCTTAGCCCTGTAACTGTCCCAATGTTACATCTGCCACATTCTACCAGTTAGAGTGAGTCACCCAAGCAGCCTGGCCAGATTCAAGGGGGATGGGAACAAGGGCACACACACCAGGGGACATGGTTCATTGGAAACCCCACAGTGACATTCTGCCAGGAAAGAACTAAAGCAAAATCCCAGTGGAAAAACGGACCATGGAAATGAACAAATAATTCACACAAGAAATACAAATGGCCAACACGCATGTAAAAGTATGCTCAACAGAACTAATAATTGAAGAAACACATGTTGGCATTTCACATGATTTGTCCCTGCTCAAGGATCGAACAATGTGTGACAAAGATTCAGAGGTCCCTGTTGGAGAGAAAATTTCTGCAAATCTTCTAGAGGAAAAAAAATCGATCATATATATATATATATATATCTCAAAAACTTCTAAAAACAGTGAACGTTTTGATTCAGCCATTTGTCATTTAGGACTTTCTAGAGCTATTTCATAGGAAAATACTTGGAAAAGTGCACAACATTGTTTACAGTAGTAAAGGATTGGAGGGAGCTTAACCAGCCATTAATAGAAAGTGGATTAAATGAATTGCTTCATTGATTTGGTGGAATATAATGCAGGAAATATCTTAATCAATTGGGCTTTTAAGCCACTGACCTTGCTTCAGAAAATATTCGCCAACCCTTTCCAACTCATATCATCGAGATTCGAGCTCCCAAATATTCATTTACCCATTAATTTCAGACATGTATTTAGTGCCACATGAGAGCAGTAATTGTGTATGATATAGTCCCTGCCTCTGAAGTATTTTCGCAGTGTTTGGCGAAAGTATTTAAAAACATTAATTATTAAGTAAATGCAATGAAAATAGAACAGCTGAATGCACTTTGACACCACCACCTCTTTCATCCAGAAGTCACCAGCAAGGTCCAAAATGAATAAAAGAGTACCTAGTTCTAGTGAGGATGAAGGATAACAAGCCCAGGAGTTGAGAATATTAATTGGCGTGTCATCCTTGTCTTCCAATAGAAGCTTGGCCAAATAAACTACTATATATATGTGAAAAGGAACTCCGTAACTCCGAATGGAAAATGATGTGGAACGATCTCCATGATATTGTTAAAAGAAATGAAAATATTTCTTTTTATTTTATTTCTTTTATTTGAACAGTTTGTGCAGCATGCCTCCTATTGTGTCAACAATGGAAAAGGGAAGTGTCTCAAAACAGAAGAAGACGCCTGAGGGCGACAGCATCTGGAGAGTGATCCTGGGAGCTGGAAAGAAGACTCACTTTTCACTTTACAAACTCGGGCACTGTAAGGATACGTTGGGCTTGGTATGTGTGTTTTATAAAAATAAGTTAATAGAACATTTTTAATGCCTCAGAGATAGTGTGTTCATGACAGTTCACCTCACTAGCATCTTTTAAATCCACTCATTTATTCATCCATTTGTCCACTGATTCAGCATCTTGGTGGCAGTCATTTTAGGAAGGAAGATATGCAGGCAGAGAAGACAAGGCCCCCACTTCCAGGACAAGATTCTCAGAGTCTAAGGGGGAAGCCCATGGGAGCAGGTGCTGAAAGGAGGAGGGTCACCCCAGAGCTGAGGAGAGCTCAAGAGACAGTGACTGACCTCAGCTAGCTGCATGTGTGCAGTGGGGGCTTGGCTGGGCAGCAGGGAGGGTCCAAGAAAAGGAGCCATCTAAGCTGGGCTTTGAAAGTCACATGAACTTGGGTCAGATGAGGAAGGCCAGGCAGGAACCTTGGCATCCACCAGAGCAAACAATTAATGTTTCCAACTCAACCAACCTATTTGGCAGGAATGAGGAATTTACATGCCAAAGGGAAGAGAGAAGGAAGGAGGCATTCAGACTGGGAGACTATGAGAGAGATTTTTTGGTTTTTCATGGAAGAAATCATACCTCGTTTTATTATTTTTTATTTTTATTATGTTTACAAAACAAAAATCTCTACCCATCTTCAGTCACATGGCAACCAAAGACCCTGCTGCTCAGAGGAGTGAACTTCGTCTCTCCTCTTCCAGAGTAGCTCATCATGCTACAGGGTCCGGTCCAGGGCTGCCAGGAGGACAATGCAGTCTCTCTTAGATGCTGAAATACATTTCAATGGCACAGCAGCAGGCCACTGAGAGCTTCTGGTAGTGCTTCTCAAACTTCTGTCCTTCCAGGTCCCAGTTAATATAGGGCAGTTGTAATCATAGCTGGATTCCTGGAGGTGTGAACTTGGGCAAGTCACTTTCTCTCTGAAAATCCAACATCCCAAAGCAACCAACTTTCAGGATTGGCACAAAGACTGAGGTGACCGTGTCCTATATCAGTTGCCCATCATCATCTTATATTTCAGATGCCTTACATTTATCCCCTACATGTCTGGGCAACATTCCCTACCCAAGGACTTGCTGACAGCAGCCACCCAGACTACCCTCTAATCTCCCTTTTCTCTTCTTCCTCGTATAGTATCGTGCAGATCAGTCTTACATTGACTCCCACAGCCACAGTTGTGGTTCAATTTTCATTCTCTCTCGCATTATCTCCCTGACTTGGTGCTTCCGCACATAATGGAAGACATCAAGGTCTTTTGAAAACACAGATCTGACTATGTCAGCCTCCTGTTTCTAATTCCTCAATGGCCCCCAATTGCCCAAAGGCCAATCATGACTCCTCATGAGAGTATACAAGGGCCCTCCTGGCCAGCCCCTATCTGCTCAATCCAGATTTTCCAAACCCCATATTTTATGCACAACAGATATGGTTATTAATCATTCCTAAAACCCACCACATTTTCTCATGCTTCCATGCTTTTTCACAGGCTGTTCCTACTGCCTGGAACTACCATGTTTTCCAAACCTTCTCTTTATCTAGAAGTATTATGCCTCCTTGGCACTTCTCCTGACATCTGTGTGCCCTGGCTGGGTGAGGTGACCCTGCTCTATACTCCCTGCCATAGTTGTCTGAGCTACCTCAGTCATCACAGTTAGCACAGAGCCTGGGCTCAGCTTTTCTCTGTATCTGCTTCCTCTGATGACCTAGTGTGGCCTAAGTGGTGCATCCAGCATGGAGCCTGGTTAGAGAGAGAATATGTTAGTCAAATGAGAGAATGCATGTCCCTGGTACTAACCCAGGGTATGAGTGACAGCCCTTTGCCTGTGTTTCAGATACAATGTGCCTTGTGTAGGAGCTTCCACAGTATGTGGAAATGACCCACCATCACCTTCCACTAGGAGATTATTTCTTCCAATGCAATTCCCAGACATGTGGAACAATTGGGGCTTAGCTTCTTTCCATCATTAGAATAGAATGTATTATGGTTTTCCAAAAAAACAGAACCAATAGGAAAGACATATAGATATAGATATAGATATAATTAATGAAAAGATTGTGAGGAATTGACTCATGTGGTTGTGGAGGCTGAGAATTCTCACCATCTTCTATCCACCAGCTAGAGACCCAGGAAAGTGAGTGCTGTAATTCCAGCCTGAGTCCAAAGGCCTGGGAACCAGGGAATTTGATGCTATAAGTCCCAGTCCAAGGGCAAGAGAAGATGAGATGCCCCAGCTCAACCAGGCATGCAGGAAGCAAAAGGCATGAATCTTTCCCTCCTTCCTCTACCTTTTTGTTCTATTCAGGCCCTCGATGGATTAGATGGTTCCCACCCACATTGGGAAGGGCCAGCTGCTTTACTAAGTCCCCCCACTGAAATGCTAGTCTTATCCAGAAACACCTGCACAGATACACTCAGAAAAAAAATGGTGAATCAGGGCATTAACCCCTTGGCCCAGTCAAGTTGACACAAAATTTAACCATCACACAGAAACTATCTCTTCTGCATAAATATATTTCTCGTTTCCATGGGCAAATATACCTTTAAATTAATTTTACAGGGCTTCTGTGGGCAAAAGAACCTTAGAGTTCATCTAGTTCTGCCTCTGTGCCTGCTTTGCAGATGGGGAAACTGAGGCTCAGAGAGCAGACTTGAGTCCCAGGGCCTGCTGTGGGGCAGAGCCAACCTGAGCTCCTCCCAGCAAGCCTTGCTCTCCAGGAGGCGTGATTTATTCTTTCCAGGGGCTGTGGTCTTGGCCCTCCTGGGCCTGCTGCCTTGTTTTCCTGTGGCCCCTTACAGAGCTCAAAACACTCCCCTCTCAGAAATGAGATGATTGCTCTCACTTTTGCAGATGAAGAAACAGAGGTGCAGACAAATGCAATGTCCCAAGGTCACAAGCCAAAGACTCAAACTGAGGTCCTCTGCCTCCTCACCCAGTGCTGTTTCTTCTTAAAAAAAAAACAAAAACAAAACAAACAAACAAACAAAAAAACCCAAACCCAAACCCACTGGGATACGAGGACCAAGAAACGTAATTATTTCTAGATAATTTAAAAGAGAAAGATGCAAGGATACTGCCTGTGTCTTAGAAGCTGGAAGAAAATACAGTTCAGAAGGCTAGGGAAGAATGACAGAGGAGCATAGGTTAACTTCTCTAAACGCTGTTTACAAACCTGGAATTCCACCACACCCTCTGCCAGTGCAAGTTCCTCTTTCTGACCCATTAATTTCCTAGAAAATAAATAAATTTATGACTCCATTCCCCTTTGTAAAGTAGATATTCTCTACTATCTGAAACCCAAATTGTAGATCCTATGATCTCCTTACATATATAATCTTAAGACAATAGATTTGATGCACTTTTACATATAAAGGGGCAGTCAGAGGGGAAATGTGGGGTTGGAGCCCCCACACAGAGTCCCCATTGGGGCACTGCCTAGTGGAGCTGTGAGAAGGGGGCCACCATTCACCAGAATAGCAGATCCACAGGCAGCTTGCACCCTGCAGCTGCAAAAGACATAGGCATTCAACATCAGTCTGTGAGAGCATCCACAGAGGCTAAACCCTGCAAAGCCACTGGAGCAGAGCTACCCAAAGCCTTGAGAGGCCACTCCTCACCAGTGTGTCCTGGATGTGAGACATAGAGTCAAAGGATGTTATTTTGGTGCTTTAAGGTTTAATGACCACCCTTCTGGGTTTCATACTTCCATGAGGCCTGTAGCTCCTTTCTTTTGGCCAATTTTTACCATTTGGAACAGAAGTATTTACCTAATGGCTATACCTTCATTGTATCTTGGAAGTAACCTACCTGTTTTTGATTTTATAGGCTGATAGGTGGAATGGACTTGCCTTGTCTCAGATGAGACTTTGGAGTTAATGCTAGAATGAGTTAAGACTTTGAGGAACTCATTAGGGAGGCATGATTGTATTTTGCAATGTGAGAAGGACATGAGATTTGGAGGGGCCGGGGTGGAACAATATGGATTAGATCTGCTTCCCTGCCTAAATCTCAAGTCAAATTGTAGTCCTTAATGTTGGAGATATTACCTGGTGGGAGGCGACTGAATCATGAGGGCAGATTTCTCCCTTGGTCCTGTCCTCATAATAGTGAATTATTATGAGATCTAGTGGTTTAAAAGTGTGTGGCACCTCACCCCTCTCTCTTGCTTCTGCTATGGCCATGTAAGCTGTGACTGCTTCCCCTGCCCCTTCCACCATGCTTGTTAAGCTTCCTGAGGCCTCCCCAGAAGCAGAAGTTGCCATGTTTCCTGTACAGGTTCCTGCAGAACTATGAACAAATTAAATTTCTTTTCTTCATAAGCTATTCCATCTCAGGTATTTATAGCAGTGTGAGAACTAACTAATACAGATGGAATTGAGGGCCAGAATACCAGCACATCTTACCTAGATGAGTGGAACTGTCCTCTCCCTGTCCTTCCTGGTCTTGCCACTCTCCTCAATCCATTGCCCACCCTGTAGCCAGAGTGATCAATATGAAGCCCCCATGTAAATAGAACATTCTGTTTATAGTCTTGCAGAAGCCCCTCACATCCTGTATCATGGAGCCCAGCTCCTCCCTGGCTCCCAGGACTTTACAAGACATGGCCTTCATCTGCTTCTCCCACTTCTCCACCCATCATTCTTCCTTTCTATAGCCATATGTAGTTTCTCAAACATACCATGCTCTCTCTCACCTCCAAGCCTTGGTTCATGCAGTTCTTTTTGCCCCAAATGCCCCTGCCTACAACTTTTCACTTGATTTCATCATCTCACTACTGTATAAAATTTAATAACATTCAACATTCAACTTAATTAAAGTATCTGCTTCCATGAAAACGTCTTTGATCCTCCTTGGTTCCTGCATCCTTCCTTGGGGCACTTTAGTATTACTTGTTTACATGATGAAAGCACATACCACATGATGACCACACATGGGTATTTAAGGATAATGTGTGTGACTTACCTATTTTTGGCATTACTTTGTGCTTAACCAAGAGAAGGCATTCATTTAATACTTTTAAAATAGTAATAATAATTACAATAATTTTATTTCTGAAGATGAAATTATACACTGAAACATATGGTTCCCATGCATTAGCTCAGGAATCCTCACAACCGCCCTATGTGGTAGAAACTATTAAACCTAATTTGTGAATATTGAGACTAACGTACTTATTTTCCTCAAATAAAAGAAGACTTGAATCTACATATTCAAAGGATCTTCTGTATCAGAGAAAACTGATCCAAAGTAGTCAACACTGATAATATATGCCTATAAAGTTATTGAACTTAAGGTAAAGAAATAATTATTTGGCTAGCCAGGCAAAAAGCTCAAGTCACATATAATAAGGGGTTAAAAATCAGGCTGATTTCCTACAGGCCGCAGCAACTCAATATCAGAAGATTCAATATCAGAACGTAAAGTGGAACAACACAACACAACAATACCTTCAAGAAAAGAATGTGTGAGACAAAGATTTATACCCAGCAAGGCTGGTCTTAAAGACAAACAGGTTTAACTATGCAAGAACTCAGGAAACGTTCTCATGAGTCCTTTTTGAGGGAAAGAAGTACTGAAAGATGAACCCAATTTCAGCTCACCACAATGTCATGGAGAACTTTGACAAAAGATTGATTGTGAGCATGGATGTATTTAAATACATTTAACTGATAAATTGAGGCTAAAACAAAGATGGAGTTTGGGTGACAGAGCTGAATACAAATACAGTCAACAAAAAATGGGATGGGAAGTATTGTAATTTTGCTGATATCTTCATCTGCAATAGCTGGAAGTGTAAGAATTGTTTACATTTGACACATCAAATAGTGAAGTTCTAAGCATAGTTAATAATTAAAAGATACTGCTAAGAAAAATAATAGTCTTAACTGAAAGCTGATCAGGGAGTGTGAATTTTATTATTACTTATGGGAGTGAACTAAAAGAAACTAAAGAAATAAACCAAGATATAATTATGCAGACAGGTATTATAATAAAAATATTAACTTTCCAAATGTTAAGAATCACTCACACACACACAGAGATCACCTGTTAAATTTTTAAACTCTTAAAATAGAAAACAATACACAAAATCATATGACAAAAAAAGACTAAATGTTATTTGTCATAATTAGTCACCGTAAATGAGTTTAGCTTGCCTATTAAAGAAAAAAGTTCCCAGATTGAACTACAGAGAAAAACTCAACTTATAATGTATCACATTTAGACATATCAAATAAAGTTGTTCATACAAATGGAAAACGCAAAGATATGCAACATTTGCAGGCAAAAGCAACCAAGAGAAAGCAGTGGTCACAATCTTAATATCAGACAAAGTGGAATTCTTGCAAAAAAAAGCATTAAATAAGACAAAATTGGAAACTTACAATACTAAAGGGTATAACTCATGATAAAAATTAAAGTTATAAATATTGATAACTAAATATAATAGTAGTAATAGCCATAAAGTACAAATTATAGGAGCTAAAAGGAGGAAGAAACAAAAACACACTGGTTATTAGGAAAATTTAATTCATTTTAGTTTAAGTCCCTGATAGATCCAAAAATTCAAATAGAGAGTTAAAAAGATAATGTATAAGCTATATTTGGCATATATTTCAAATGCCATACCCTGAAAATAGAATATATTCCTTTTTTTACTTTTTAGGTTTTTTTTTTTTTTTTTTGAGACAGAGTTTTGCTCTTGTTGCCCAGGCTAGAGTGCAGTGGCATGATCTCAGCTCACTTTGACTGCAACCTTTGCCTCCCAGGTTCAAGTAATTCTCCTGCCTCATCCTCCCTTTTTAAATGTTTTTAAAACATCTTCAACTGAACATACTAGGCCAAAAAGAAAACCTTAATAAATTCCAAAATTTCAAAACAATACAAACCATTTTCTGACTATAATTCAATAAGACTAGAAATTAATAATAAAACTATAAGCTCTTTTACTTGGAAACTCTGAAAAGTGTTATCTTCTAAATAACTGTTTGGTCAAAAAGGAAATACAAACCCAAACTGCAGAATGTCTAAGGAATAATGCAGCCGAACATATGGATAGAGATAAAAAGTGCTCATAGAAAAATTCATAGACTTAAATAATTATGTAAAATTAAATAAAATAAAGTATGCATTAGACACAAAAGTTAGAAAAAGAACATTGAGATATATGACTAGAGAGAAGTAACTTTAAGGATAAAAACAGAAAGCAAACTAATAAGTGAAACTGACATGTATTGATTTGAAAAACAATAAGAGAAAATAGATGAACTATAATCCGACCTGCTTAAGAAAAAAAGGAAAAAAGATTCAATAAATAAGAAATGGTAAGTAGGAAATAATCATGAAAAGAGAGAAAAGTAAAAGAATCATGAGACCACATTGCTCAACTTTCAAATAAATTTGACACACTACTACTTATAACGTACTCTTAGCCAAAAAAAGAACCTGAATTTGATCTAGCCTCCAGATGGACGAATGCAGGGGAAATAAGAACATGCTAAATGATACCTAGAGAGAAAATCAGCACATTTCAGATTATAGAAAGTCTACCAGGAAGGCCAGGTTTGGTGGCTGACGCCTATAATCCCAGCACTTTGGGAGGCTGAGGCACATGAACCACTTGAGGTCAGGAGTTCAAGACCAGCCTGGCACACATGGTGAAACCCCCATTTCTATTAAAAAATACAAAAATTAGCTAGGTGTGGTGGCATGCGCTTGTAGCCCCAGCTACTCAAAAGGCTGAGGCTGAGGCAGAAGAATCGCTTGAACCTGGGAGGTGAAGGCTGCAGTGAGCCGAGATCATGCCACTGCACTCCAGCCTAGGTGACAGAGTGAGACTTCATCTCAAAAAAAAAAAAAAAAAGTCTACCAGGAAGATGACTTCGTTTATTCAACAAATAAATTCTGAGGAAAGATATCTGGGAGAGGAGGAGGTGAGATTTATAGAAAAACCTATACATGAAGAGATTTAAGACACATATCCAGCAGGTGTACTTGCCTAGAGCTTATTTGGACCCTGATTTCAACAAATAACTGAATGACTTCCTATTTAAAAAATAATACTTATGTTTTAGTGACACAGCCTGAAAGTTCTGCAAGCAAAAGAATACAATATCCCAGCATTGCTTCAAAATACTCCAGACTCAGGAGGAGGGTGGGGGGAAGTAGCATGGGATTCCACATGCAATAGGAGTGACTGTGAACTGATAGTTGCTGGGTCCTGGGTAGCTGGAGCTCAGTATACTATTCTTTCCTAACCTTATATATGTCTAAATTTTTTCATAATACAAATAAATTTGAAAAAATGTTTGGAACCCAGGTGAAATAAAAATCTTTCCAGAAAAAAAATTTATGAAATTTGACCCCAGAAAATAACAAAAATTCAAACTTTGTAATTACCAGAGAATAAATATAAAAAGTTGCCAGAAAGTTAACCATCTCTTCTTCCCCACCTCCCAGCAAAAGGAAAAAGATGTTTTCACAGAGGACGTCTGCCAAATCCTTAGAAGGTAAACACTTCCAACATGATTTATATTATTCTAGTACACAGAGAAAAGGGAAATTCTGTAATTCTTTCATGAAGTGAAAAACACATCAGCACCAAATATTGAGAAAGATATCACACACAAAAATGTCTCCCAAATAGATGTTAAAGCAAAAATTTTAAATAATATACTAACAAATAAAATTTAGCATGACACTAAGAGAATTAAACATTATGACCCGGTAGAATTTATGCAAGAATTCAAGAATGTGTTCCATATTATAAAATCTGTTCACATAATTTATTATAATTATATAAAACACAAAGGTACACTTGAACAAAGGAAATGATGTAATCTGTTCTTGGTGAGGGAAATTCAATTGTGTAACAATGCCAAATCTCTCCAGGTTGGTTTATAAATTTAGTGTAATCCTAACAAAAATATCAAGTTTTAGTTTTGGTTTTAGAAGTAGACTAGATAGGCCAGGTGCGGTGGCTCACGCCTTTGGGAGGCTGAGGCTGAGGGATCACCTAAGGTCAGGAGTTTGAGACCAGCCTGACCAACATGGTAAAACCCCATCTCTACTAAAAATACAAAAATAATTAGTTGGACGTGGTTGTGGGTGCCTGTAATCCCAGCTACTGGGGAGGCTGAGGCAGGAGAATTGCTTGAACCTAGGATGTGGAGGTTGCAGTGAGCCGAGATAGCACCATTGTGCTCCAGCCTGGGTGACAGAGCAAGACTATCTCAGAAAAACAAACAAACAAACAAAAAAAGTAAACTAGATGATTCTAAAGTTTATATTGAAAACAAGGACAAATCTGAACAAAACGAACAATGACTAGGGGTCCAGTCATATCAGATATTAAAATATGTCATGGAGCTCAATAATTAATGAATTTGATTAACCATTAATTAAATTAGTATTGCACTGTTACATAAATAGTCCAATGTAACAGGAGAGAAAGTTGATTAATACAATAAGATACATTCTGTAATGTAGTATAAAATAAGATAAAAGTGGTATCTTAAGTCAGCAAAGATATTCAATAAAGAATAGTAGGTCAACTGAATATCAGTCTAAACATAGCTCACTTCATACACTAGAATAAATTCCAAATAGATAAAATAGTTAAATATAAAATTTCAAACTATAAAAATATTACATGAAAATATGGAGTAAGAAGGCTTATTTAATTCCAGTTCAGAATCCAATATTCATAAAAGAATTGATTGATAAATTATACCATATATAATTTTTTAAAATTTCTACCTAGCATAATAAAACCGTTAGCAAAATCAAAAGACAAAATCAAGCTAGGCAAAATATTTGCAAGTCATATTACAGATCAAGCTTTTAATCTTCATAATATGTAAAGAGCTCTCAGAAATACTAAAAAGAGTAGTAACAAAAAGAAAAATGGGCCAAAGATATGAATAGAAAGTTCACAGTAAAAAACATACACAGTTTTTAAAATACAGAAAGACACAACATAAGAGATAATCAAATTAAAACAATACTGAGATACCATTTTTCATCTATCAGGTTGGTAAAAAAAACTAAATATTGACCATACATTGTGTTTGTGAGGTTAGGTGGAAACTGGTAAATTGCTGGTGAGAGTGTAAATTGGTACAAACTCTATGGAGGGCAATTTTGGAATACTAGCAAAGCCATAAAAGCATATACACCCTTTGAGCCATCACTCTCATTTCTGGGAATTTATCTAACTGATAAGCTTGCTCAGTTACTAAGTGACAAATTATTGCAGTATTGCTTGTAGTAAAACATTGGAAACATACATAACGTCCATCAAGAGGAGACTAATTAAATAATCTTACTATATCCATTAAATGGCATATATGCAGATGCCAAAAAGAATAAAAATATTTTTATATGTTATAAGAGATACGGGATATATTGGTACTTGAAATAGGATGCCAGAGGTGTTTATGGTGTGCTACTTTGTGTGATGGAAGTACGTGGTGATAAGCATATACCTTTATACATGTTTGTTTTCTGTAGGAATCTCAGGAAGGTAATAAAGGTGGTTATTATGGTGGGGGTGGGGAACTCAATGAATGGCGGGCAAAAATGGAGATAAGAACTTTTCCTGTGTGCCTTTCGAAACTGCTTATTTTGTAAGCTATTGAAATGTATTTCCTATTCAAAGATACTTGATAAGCATTGAAATCTTTGCAAAGTTAGCACAAAGTCACGTGGAGATGGAGGGGTACAAGGCAGAGGTGAGGAATGGCTCCGGTGTTCCAAGGAGGAGCCTGGATAGGCCCCTCAGAGTCTCTGCTCACAGGTAAGGGGCTGGCCGACAGACCGCAGGTCGTAACAGTCCCAGTTGTGCAAGAATGAGCAACCTCAGACCATCCAGGCAGCCCTGAGTCAGCATCCGGCCCTGCCTCTGCATGCAGAGAAGGGGCTTTCTCAAGGTGAGTCCATGAAGAACGTGCTTCTGGCCTGAGTTGACCTGTCTGGGGCAAAACGCAGGCTTTACCAACCTTTCCCAACTGGAGGACGCACCCAGCTGTCTGGCGAAAGCCAAGGTTGTGTCCCACAGTCAAAGCCAAATAGAGGCCCTAGGAGGTTGTCCAGACAACCCAGCAACGGCAGAGGAACAAGAAAGCTTCCGTCAGCCATCACCTAGTCAGACTGTCCGCTCCCTTTCCTTCCTGAAAGCACAGTGTAGCCCAAGGAAAGACAGTGTGGGTTTCTGTGTTAGATAGGGGAGCAGCTTCTAGCTCTGATGCTCAACAGTTAAGGGTAACTCTGGGCAAGTCGCTTAAGCTCATGAGAACTCAGTTTCCTAATCTACGGAATGGGTACACTTGTGACCAACTTACAGAATTCTTGGGAGGATTAGAAATAATGCATGTAAAGTGCTTGGTATTTTGTGCTCAGTTCAGGGTAACCACACGGGATCCATGTGTTAACCTATCTTTCACTTCCAGCTCTGCCTAGTGGAGACTTTCACCAGGGAGAGATCTCTGAGCAACTACCTAGCTATTATCTAGCCTCACTAGATAATTGGTTATGTTCACATAGTCTAGGTTTAGCCAGATGGGGCAAAGGGACTAGGTCAGGAACGGCAAATACCCTGACCATGTGTACATGTCACATTTCTACACTACGTCTAGGGTAGAGATTGCTAGTTACCCTAGACATAGCTAGTCTACCCTATGACATGGAGAATTCTTCTCAATGCCATGTTCCAGACAGCCATTGTCCATTGACTGCCGTGCAGAAGAGGTGAAATCCGCTTAGTAATTCTAGATAGATATCTAAAGCCCCATCACAATCTTGCTTCCTCTGATTTCTCAGATTCTATCAAAAATGACAATAGAAAGCACTTTTAATATTTAAAGAACATTAAAATAGATTACCACTTTCACATTATTTAATTAACATCAAAACATTTCTCGTTGATGTGATGTGGACCAGGTCACGGGCAGAGATTTCCCGCAAGGTCCTGCTGTACCTTGAGGGACTGGCATCTGGCATGAACTCGACCCCTGCCTGGCTCACCTTTCATCAGGAGGTTCTGTAGGACCAACACATGTTCTTCTGCATTCGCACTTTTTATTTTGTTTCTTTATTTTGGAGACAAGATCTTGCTGTGTCACCTAGGCTGGAGGGCAGTGGCACAGTCACAGCTTACTGCAGCCTCAAACTCACAGGTTCAAGCGATCCTCCCTCCTGAGCCTCCTGAGTAGCTGGGACTACAGGCATGCACCACCACATCCAGCTCATTTTTTTGTATTTTTTGTGGAGACGGGGTCTCACAGGCTGGTCTCAAACTCCTGGCCTCAAGTTATCCTCCCACCTTGGCTTCTCAAAGTGCTGGGATTATAGATATGAGCCACTGCACCCAGCCTACATTTACACACTTGAAATAAACTCTGTGTATCCAGTTCACTCGGCACTAGTTCTCTAGGCTCTGCTGTGGTGGCCCTGTGGGAAAGGGAAGGGACTGAAGATATTTATTAAGTACTGACTGTTTGCTAGACAATCTATTTAATCTCTTCTTTTCAGTCATCTTTTGAGGTAGATGTTACTACCCCCATTGTACAGTGGTAAAATTAAGGCTTAGAGAGTTTAAATGGCTTCTTCCCAAGGTCTCAGAGCTAGTAAGCTGACTGAGTAAATTTCCTGCCTGTTTAAACAACAGTTATGAGGCAGAACAAATCCTCCCAAACGAAACTTGTCTGGATCTGATTTCTGTTTGTTCCTTAACTTGAAGTGTTGGAACATATTTGGGGCCACAGAGTGGTAGAGCTGTTTAATTTGGATGCACAGGGCACATGGTTTCACTATTATAGCTCGTTTTGTTTTGTTCTGATTTCTGCAGCACTGTGGAATGGTCAGCCCACATCCCTATGGAACCACCCACCTTTCCAAAAACTCCTCCAAGCTGGTAAAGGCTGGATTGTCCAGGAAGTCCCCCACTGTGCCTTATTCTTCCTGGCACCCCTCTGTTCCACTGATGAAGGTTCAGCCAGGAGTCCTGGGCTGCCCCTCAGTCAAGACCAAGCTGGCTCACGGTCACTTGTGACAGTAAGTAAAGCATCCTCATCCTCCTCCTCCTCATCATCATCATCCTCATCTGACAAAAACTGATCCCACACCCCCATGCTGGGGTCTGGGTGCTAAAGACAAGATCTCTGCTGAGCACGCCACTGCCTGGGCCTCACAGTGAGCTATGCGCTTGTACTTTATATGAGGTATCACCGTTTATCCACACCATGGATTATGCCAATCTCATGGGATAAATGCTATTTTTTTTTTGGCAGTTTTTACAGTCTTATTTAAACACAAAATGTACACATGAGCTGTCTACTCATTTTCTTGGCTGCGTTGCCTGACATTAGGGTTGGTGGCTGTGATGGCTAGCTGGGCGGCTCTTTCCATGATGGCTTTGTGGTTCTTAGAGGAAACATTGTGAGCGATGTCAGCACAGGGAGATTTGCTGCAAATCAGCAGCACTTCCAGCTTCTTGACGTTGTGGATCAGGAACTTCCAGAAGCCACTGGGCAGTATGTGCTTTGTTTTTTGGTTGCTCCCAAGGTTGGGCATCAAGATCTGGCGTTTGAACTTTCTGTGAACTCTGTTGTCAATACCTCTGGGTTCCTGTCAGTTACACTTAATTTTGACGTATCAGTCTGACTGGTGATGGATGAACTTCTTGGTTCTCTTTTTGACGATCTTGGGCTTCACAAGGGGTCTAAGGGCGGCCATGATGCTGAGGAGATGGCTGCCACCTCGTAGGCAGCACTGAGGAAGAGGATAAATGCTATTATTAAACCCATTGTACGGATGAGGAAACTGAGACTCCAGAGAGTGAAGTAGCTTGTATAAGGTCATGCCCTTAGCAAGTGCATTCTGAGCTCTTGACTAATCTATGTTGCCTCTAATGGGCTCCCTCATTACAGACTTGCAGTAGTTAGATTACGTCTAATTATGAGTAATAGAAAAAAACCCAAATAACAGCCGTTTAAGCAACATAGGCGTTTACTTCTCTGTTGTGTCCAAGGCATCCCGAGGAGCTGTCTGGGCTGGAGTGGAGCCCCAGAGTGTCGATTAATCAGGTTCCTTCTCTCCGTTGTTCTGTGCTGCATTGGTTTCATGCCTAAGGTCACCTCGTGGTCCACAGTAACTGCTGGAGCTCCAGCCATTGCATTTCACTCTTGCCAGTATAAAGGAAGAAACAAATTAACTTGTGTATGCTTTTTCTTGAAGCGTATTTTCTAGGTTTCAGCCACTTCTAATTAGATTGCATTGGCCAAAACACAGTCACATACAAGAGAAACCGGGAAATATTTATTTGGGCCGGTTATCTGTTAAAATTTGGTGTTCTATTATGAAAGATGAAGAGAAGATTGAATACAACCCATTATTTCTTTATTTGAGACCAAAACGAGGGCTTGGGCTGGGAATTAATGTATTCATTGTTGAATAATTTATTAATTCTTAAATACGTAGAAAGGGTTTTCTCTGTGCTCATCTGATTCTTCATCCTGGGGACCCAGGGTAACTAAGACAGACACAGTCTCTGCTGCCGTGGTCTCACAGTTCATAGCCATACAGTTAGAGTCATGCCTCTGACTTGGATGCACTTTGTGACTCCAACATACCACATCCTCCTCTGAGCGTTGGTTTTTTTATATACAGGATTGTTGGATCCTGTAACTGATAAGGACCTTCTAGCTGGAATATTCCCTGATGAGGTGTCTCTGAGATTTAGGAGAAAGGTAGGATGATAAAGAACCTGGCTTCCATTTACTCCCTGGGGATAACAATCACTAACTTGCTGGGTTATTATTTAAATTGGGTGGGTCCCGTGGGGCAGTGCCCAGAAAGGTGCCTGGCAGAGAAGGGGGTCTTTTGTTTATGTCTCCCTGTCTCTTCTAAGGAAGAAGGAAATTCCCTGGCCATGTAAGGAGAATGCATTTGGAGCTTCAGGACATCCAGGGCGTATGGGGTGCCCAGGGCTTGGAAGCTGTCAGGGGAGGCTGGAGGGTACCCACAGTCTCCCACTCATTCCCCACAGTACCCTGACTCTGGAAAACTTTCTCCAACCCTAGGGTAGAGGATCACTGCAGACTTTTTACCCAGGGTGGGAAGCCTCTCTGAGAGGCAGCACATGGATTTGGGAGCCCGTCAGCCTGAATTTAAATCCTGACTCTGTCACCTACTAGCTTATAGTATGGGCTAAATTGTGTCCCACAAATTCGTAGGATGATATCCTAACCCTTAGCACCTTAGGATGTGACTGTATTGGAAGATAGGTCTTTACAGAGGTCCTCAAGTTAAAATAAGATTACTAGGGTGGCCTAATCCAATGTGACTGGTGTCCTTGGGAGAGGAGAAAACATGGCCATAGGTACAGAGGGAAGACTATCTGAAGACACACAAAGGAGACAACCATCTACAACCCAGAGAGGCCTCAGAAGAAACCAACTCTGCCAACATCTTGATCTCAGACTTCCGGGCCCCAGACCTGTGAGGGAATCAATTTCTGTCGTTGGAACCCCACAGCCTGCAGTTGTTTATTTTGGCAGCCCTAGCAAACTGCTACAAGCTCTGTGATGTGACACTTTTTTCACTTAAACTGTCTGTGTTCACTTTCCTCATTTACAAAACTGGTAGCATAGTAACATCTCCCTCATACGGAGGTTCTGAGGCTTTCAATATGGAGAGTCCTTAGAACAGGGCCTGGCACAGGATTTGCTGTCAGTAAGAATAAGCTACAATTGGCCGGGCGCGGTGGCTTAAGCCTGTAATCCCAGCACTTTGGGAGGCGGAGATGGGTGGATCGCGAGGTCAGGAGATCGAGACCAACCTAGCTAACACGAGCTAACACGGCGAAACCCCGTCTCTACTAAAAAAAAAAAAATTCAAAAAACTAGCCGGACGAGTTGGCGGGCGCCTGTAGTCTCAGCTACTTGGGAGGCTGAGGCAGGAGAATGGCGTAAACCCGGGAGGCGGAGCTTGCAGTGAGCTGACATCCGGCCACCGCACCCCGGCGTGGGCGAGAGAGCCCGACTCCAAAAAAAAAAAAAAAAAAAAAAGAATAAGCTACAATTACGATGGTGAGTACCCGCCCACCTCCTCTCCAGACCTCAAAGGCCGAGGTTCCTGTCTATGCTCCTCCCTCTAGCATTCAGTGGAATGGGACGCTGTGCTCCTAGTAGGGAACACTCCCTGACAAACCAGGTCTGAGCTAACTCAATGCACCATGAATGAATGAATGCAGCCTTGAATGTTTACTGGAAACAGGCGTTTCAATCAATACCGGTGGATATCTCAATTGTAAATGCTTAAAGGCAGAGATAAAACTGTCTGTAGTCAGTATGGTACGTGAGTGCTAAGGGTGAAAATAGGGGATTTCCTTTAGGGGAGAGGCAGCGATGCTTACAGTCACCTACCCAGCAGGTGAGCCAGGCCAGAGACACCTGGCCCCAGGCCAGAGGCTTACCTGCATCTTGGGAGGCTGACGCAGCTGCCTGGGGAACGCGGCCGACGAGGAGGACGTGACTGAGCACGCGGGCAAGCGGGTGCAAGGTGGCAAAGCTGTCAGAGAAGCTACGGAGACACCTGTAGGGATGGGCCGCCTGGTAGAACAGCGCTCTGCACTGGCATCCTGCAGAGAAGCCCCCAAATGCCGCCAGCAGAGCCGATGGGGGTTGAGCAAGGCCCTCGGATAGGGGGTCACCCAGTTGCCTGGCGGGTCACCCAAAGCCGGGCCTACCCTCCAGGCTTGAGATTGACTCCTCGGCCTGGCTTCTCCTCCTGCCCTGCCCTGGGGAACTTTATAAAAGGCTTCTCCAGCACCTATCTGCAATGGAATTTCTGTTGCTTGGATATAAGACGCATGTGAAATATTCCATTGTATTCTCCCTGCACAAATTTTAAAAGATTCTGAGCAACACACAGAGGTGTCACCCGGTACTTACTTCCCCCTGCTGCTGGGGAAACCCCTGGACAGAAGGGCCTGTCCACCCCCAGTGTCCCCCATGAGGCTTTCTTCTTCCGCCTTGTCTACTGAGTTCCTATCTGGGCCCTCCCCTTCCCAACCTTCCCCGTTTTCTGGTTATGGATCCTTCAGCTCTTCCACCTATTATACCACAACCCGTTCTGGGAATCTCGGAAAGCACTCACGGAATCTAGGAATACCATTGTGCCCAGAGTTGGAGGTTGGAGTCCACAGAGACATTCTGGAGAAGATGAAGTTTACACCCAGTTTTGTTGGAGGTCAAAGACAGCCACCCCAACTCAGCCTCCCATCTGCCAACGTGCCCATTCATCTCATCAACAGTTATTAAACCTCTACTGTGTGTAGCCAGGCTCTGGATGCTGGGGATACACTGGAGATGTTTCTCGAAGAGCTAACCCCCACAGAGGAGAGACAGGCCTGCAAACAGAAAATGGGGCTCACACAAGACACTGCTTTTCCAAAATACCTTTTTTCAGAGTCATCATCGTGAGGGGCTGGGACACGTGGGCAGTGGAGACTTGGCCAGAGAGGCCAGCCTGGAAGGTCTCCAAAGGAGGGCCGTACAGATGTGTTTCGAGGAACAAAGTGTCCACAAACTTCCTGTGCTTGCCAGGTAGAAGTTATTTGCACACACGTCCTTCCTCCACACAAATTGTATCCACCCCCATGCGTAATTGCAGGCCTCCTCCTCCACATTGACTGCTAGAAATCATTAAAACTGTCCCTGAAAACAGAGGTAGTCTTCACCTGTTGTGCAGAGGAGTAAAGAAAGTTTTCTCCCAGTGCTTTTTGGGGAATTGTTCCGTGTTACTTACTCTAGATAGAATTGTCTAGACAAATAAACCAGTAGACCAAGAGAACATTCTGCAATGATAGAAGTGTGTGCTGGCCAGTCTCAGCAGCCACTGGTCACAGGGGTTATTGAGCACCTGAAGTGTGGCTAATTTTTAATTTCATTTCCTTTGAATGAATTTAAACACACACCTGTGTGGCTGCCGGCTGTTGTATTAGACGGCGCAGGTCTAGCCATAGGGGTTGCCCCTTCGCAGAACTGTAGCCACTGTATTATCATGGACATTTCTTCTCAAGACCTGTTTTCTACATGGCAGCTTCATGCACTGCTGCTCTGGCCCCTGCAGTGGTGCAGAGGTCCCAACACGGTGGGGGTGGGGGCTGGGCAGAGATCTGAGGCCACAAGTTCAGGTGTGCAAGAAATATCCATTTTTCTTACTTTTTTTTTTAAGTCCGTGGGGACTTGCAGCCCTCATTCCGCTGGCTCAGTGGGAAATTCGGTCTCTGTCGTGAGTGGGCACCCAGCTCCCCTGCACCAATGTCAGGCAAAGTTTCACGTGTTCTTTCACAGAGCGGGCAGGCATTGGGGAACTCAGGGTTTCTTCGGAGCAGAGGTTGCTGCCTGGGCACCAGTCTCTCCCGACAGGGTGGGTTGAGGACACAGCAGTCCCTCTACCTCCCCAGGGCAGGAGCAAGGGTCCCTGCTGCCGTAACAGAACCCCAGACTCCGCCCCCAGTTCAGGCAACGTGTTCTTTCTTCTCCGGCTTTAAGTTTCTCTCCTTCCCTTCTGGGATTCTTGATCAAATCTTTTCATGCCTTAAGTTCTATCAAAACAAAAGTCAAACTGTGTCTTGCTTTGGGCCCGGTCACCCTAACCTCCAGGTCAAGAGGGCTCAAATGGCCAGGTTTCTTCCCAAGAGCCCTGCTGAAAAAAATAAAAAGAACCCCACGCTCTAATACTGCAACACATTATTCTTCCTCATAGGACCATCACTCCCCATGTGGAGAAAAGGGGGAAAGACCTGGACAAGACATTTGCAGCAAAGGAACAGTTTTGTTAGGGTCTGTGGCCAGCAGGTTCCAGCGTGGCAGACTCCGAATGATACTAGTCACAATGGTGGCAGCTTCCTGAGTGCCTGAGGTGCAATCATCTCCATAAGTCCTCATGACCAGTTGGATGTCGGCATGCCCGTTTCAAAGATGAGGAAACTGAGGTCCCAAGAAGTTAGACAACGTAGCTGAGATCTGCAAGGAATAAATATCCAGGTCTCTTTGCCTAGACGCTTCAGTTCCTGCAGGCAGCCTGGAAATAGATGATGTAAATGAGTGTAAGGAGAGAGGCAAGGCAGCAATTTGCCTTGGGAATGGGGTGTCTCAGAAGTAAGAAGCCAAGCCCTCAGTCAGGAGTGTTTGGACAAACGGAGGCAAGATGGTGCACTTCCGGGTTCTTCATCCCCCCCCTCCCAACTCTTCCCACGCGTGCGAAAATGCAGCTGGCGCCCAGGGAGGGTGCAGACCAACTGGGCATGCGCCAGGTGACGTCAATCCGAAGAGACCAAGATTTACCTGGTGGCACCTGCGGAACGCCCCTGACACGCCCATGCCCCACCTATTGCCCTCCCACTCCTAGAAAAGCCGCTCTCCGCCATTGAGCCACGCGGACTTCCCAGCTTCCCAGTCCTGTCCGGATGTCGGAACTCCGTCCGAGAGCTTGGGGGAGGGGAACTCTGCCGGCCTTCTTTGCCGGAGGCTGACAGACTTCTTCTCCACACCTTAGGTTACTAAAATAAACTAGCAGTTTTGCTCCTGACCTGTGCCTACTTGCTGGTTCTTTTGTGCTCACTCTGGTGGTCTTAGAAAAACAAGACAAGGAGATGAGTCAAATCATTCAGGTGACTCTGCAAACCAAGAGACCAAGCCAGCCTGGCATCCCAAACTGCTGGCCTGCTGCTAAACACGCACACCTTCTCCAGCTTCTATTAATAAGCAGCCAGGAAGCCTCCCACGGTTACTC
This sequence comes from Piliocolobus tephrosceles, assembly GCF_002776525.5. Taxonomy (NCBI): domain Eukaryota; kingdom Metazoa; phylum Chordata; class Mammalia; order Primates; family Cercopithecidae; genus Piliocolobus; species Piliocolobus tephrosceles. Next base: position 136,898,983 of record NC_045440.1, on the reverse strand, counting down.
ACATAATAATTAAACACACGCTCACTCTGTCAGAGAGAGTCCTGGCCCACCACCACCGAGGGGGCAGGGAGAAGGTGAGATCAGCAGCAACACCCTTTCTCCCTCTGAGTAGAGGCGGTGTGGGCTGGATTGTGGTAAGACTGGATCTGCAGTCACAAGACCTGGGACCTAGAGCCAGGAGCACTCTCTTTGGGTGTCAGGTTCCTCAAACTACACAGGACGAATGTTGACTTCAAGCATTTCCCCACCAACCTTTGTATTTAGAAGGCACTTGGCTGCTTAGGAAAAAGAAACCATGGAGATTTGGGGTCATCCAGATATGGTGGTTAGGGACAAACTTGGCCGACTGCCTGGATTTTAATCCCAGCTCTACTTAGTAGCTGGGGCATCTTTGGCAAATTACTTTTTTTTTCTGCCTTGGTATTTCCATTTACACAGTGGGGATGATAAAAACAGTACCCTACCTTTTGGAGATGTGTAGAATACGATTATTACATGCAAGTGGTTTATAACCATCCCTGGTACTTATATGCTGAATAAGTATTAGTTCTTCTCATTAGCCATGAACTCTTGGTTCAGAACTTTACCTGCCGGAAGCTCAGCTTACCCATTCGCAAAATGGGGATATAATAATTCCTAGAGTTGGGGTGCTAATTGCATGAAATGATGTAGGTAAAGTCCCCGTGTAGGGTTGACATTTAGTCATGGCAAGCCCTCTCTTCTTGTTCTTTTCTTCTGAAAGTCCTTCAGGTTAACTCTGAGTTTTCATCATGGAGGGCTTCCTGGACAGGTGAGACTCAGAGAAGCCAAGAGAAGGTGGGGAAGGTGGTGGTAACAGGAGGTCGAGACAAAGAACGGAGCCAAAGGAGGGATAAGCCTCCTATCATTCTTGCAGAGCTTAACTAAAGTGGGCTCTGAGTCCTGGGGAGGTCTTCCAGCAAGTCACAGTCCCCACCACATTCTGGAGGGGTGCATGGGACAAACAGCAATGGGACTACCATAGGGGGAAAAAAGGGATTCTCCAAGAACATTTCTGATAAGACATGCTCTAGACACCATTTAATGATAGTCATTCCATATGCCTGTCCAGAAATGTTGATGGCGCTGCGTCCTCCCAGAAAGAGCAGATTCTTGGGAATCAGCCAGGCCTGTTAGTCTTCCCAGCGGTGGGACCATGGGCAAGTCACTTCACCTCTCTGAGCCTCAGTTTCCTCATGTGTAAAATAGATATTATAATACTTGCTTCACAGGGTTGTTGCAAACTTCAGAAATGAAGCATGCAAAGTGTCAGGCCTCTGAGCCCAAGCTAAGCCATCATATCCCCTGTGACCTGCACGTATACATCCAGATGGGCTGAGGCAACTGAAGATCCACAAAAGAAGTGAAAATAGCCTTAACCGATGACAATCCACCCTTGTGATTTGTTTCTGCCCCACCCTAACTGGTAAGTGTACTTTGTAATCTTCCCAACCTTTAAGAAGGTTCTTTATAATCTCCTCCACCTTTAAGAAGGTTCTTTGTAATTCTCCCCACCCTTGAGAATGTGCTTTATGATATCCACTCCCTGCCCGCAAAACATTGCTCTTAACGCCACTGCCTATCCCCAAACCTATAAGAACTAATGATAATCCCACCACCCTTTGCTGACTCTCTTTTCGGACTCAGCCCGCCTGCACCCAGGTGAAATAAACAGCCTTGTTTGCTCACACAAAGCCTGTTTGGGGGTCTCTTCACACAGACACGTGAGACATGAGGTATCTAGCACAGTACCTGGCACATAATGGATGTTCAACATGTATTAGTTTATTAAAGTTAGAGTTCGTAATTCTGTTCCACTTCCATGTTTCTCTCATTTGCTAAGGCCCTGTCGGCTGAGGACCATGAGGCTCAGAGAGGGGAGTGACTTAGCCCAGTTCCCAGTAGCTGCTTATTAGCACAACCAAGGACTTTGCAATGAGGTCAGGTTTGGCTTCAAGTCTGGGAGCTGATAAATGGCTCCAGCCGTGGAGTGGGGAAGAGAAAGGGTAGGGTGGGATATTTATTACTTATGGGTGGACATAGAGATAGGGCAAGCTCTTGAGATCATATGTTTTAATCATAGGATCTCTCACTGGTAATTCTTGGAGGACAAGTATAATTACATGACATAAATGATGTCATTTCATCAACAGAAAGGACACGCAAATGCATTGAGACAATGAGATACTTTCACCTACCAGATGAGTAAACATCCACCAGGCTGAAGGGCTGGTGAGACCCAACCCTCTTACTGCCTATAAAAAGGCAATTTGCAACAATGTATCAAAAGCCTTAAAAATATGCACACCCTTTGAACCAGATATTTCCCTTCTATGACTTTACCCAAAGAAATCGCTGAGAGACACAAGTAAGTACGCAGAAGTACCTGCGAAATTTTCACTCCAGCAGAAACCAGAAACACTCAAAATGCCCAACAATTTGACACATTACATTAAATGAACTGTGCTTCATCCATGTGAAGGAGCAAATATTATGTGTTCTTAGAAAAGATCATGTGACCTTATGGGTGGTGGTGGTGGTCCTGGAGGGAGTCCCTGTGGAGTGGCCGTGTTCTCCATCTTATCCCAGGTAGCTGCTGTATCCTTGAGTGTTCATTTTATATTTATTCTGTTATAATGTATACTTCAGTTTTATGCATGTTGTATTTTGAAATAAGAAAGTTTTGAAAAAGTGTGGTCAGATTTTTTAAAATGCAAAGATGTTCATCATGTACGGTTATGGGAAAAAAGAAGGCAGGTTATTAAAAAGTTGATATATTATGAGAGCATTGGAAAAGTCATCCACAGCATGAAGTCATCAACTGCTTGTGTCTGGTTATGACATCAGGTTTGATGAGCTTCTTGTGCGGCTCATATACTAGGCATGAGACTTGTCCCTTGAAATTTATACTAAGTTAACTAGCTTTAGCATTTAGGACTTTAAGAATAGAGCAATTTTTGTTCTTAGTTGGAGAACTGTGGCCGAATATTGGAGGCAATCATGAAAATTCAGGATCTAAGTCCACTCTACAGGTAAATAACGAGAATGTGGAAACCACGTACAGGGCTGCAATCTACCAACAGGGTGTATTGTAGTTTTTTCTCTTTTTTTTTTTTTTTTTGAAATGAAGTTCCACTCTTGTTGCCCAGGCTGGAGTGCAATGGCATGATCTTGGCTCACCGCAACCTCCACCTCCAGAGTTCGAGAGATTCTCCTGCCTCAGCCTCCCGAGTAGCTGGGACTACAGGCATACACCACTACGCCTGGCTAATTTCGTATTTTTAGTAGAGACAGGGTTCCTCCATGTTAGTCAGGCCAGTCTCAAATTTCTGACCTCAGATGATCTGCCCGCCTCAGCCTCCCAAAGTGCTGGGATTACAGGCGTGAGCCACCACCCCTGGCTTAGTTTTTTCTTTGGAGGCAAACTTGTTTTCTCTATAGACATCCTGATTTTTATCAATCAGAGTAAGACATTTGTTTTTTAGATAAGCTTAGTTTTAGCAAATCTTGTCTGTGAGAATAGTGATTTGACCACATATTATTCTCAGATTACAACCTTTTGAGGGCTGGGCGCGGTGGGTCACACTGGTAATCCCAGCAGTTTGGGAGCCTGAGGAGGTCGGATCACCTGAAGTCAGGAATTTGAGATCAGGCTGGCCAACATGATGAAACCCCTTCTCTACTAAAAAAACACAAAAATTAGCTGGGCGTGACGGCACACACCTGTAGTCCTAGTTACTCAGGAGGCTGAGGCAGGAGAATCACTTGAACCTGGGAGGCGGAGGTTGCAGTGAGCAAAGATCTCGCCACTGCACTCCAGCCTGGGCAGCAGAGCGAGACTCTGTCTCAAAAAAAAAAAAACAAACAAAAATAAAAGCCAAACAAACCCTTTTGTCCCTAGGAAGCCAAACCAAGGCAGATTTCCACCTGCAGTACCTCTAAACAATTTAAATACGATATGTTAGTCAAATGTTGGTAATTTAACCAGTATTTTCAACTGTATCCTGTTATAAAAAGAGCTGAATCTTACCGAACTTAAGTAAACAATTATATTTTCATAAAAAAATGAGAAGACTTATGAATAGTTTTCAAATTTTGGAAGAATCAAGTGTGCAGAGAAAAAGTAAATGTTCTCACTTTTGTTTACAAAGGTATACTTTACTAAATTGCTGCATACTCTTTTATTTATTTGTTTGTTTGTTTATTTTGAGATAGAGTCTCTCTCTGTTGCCCAGGCTCACTGAAGCCTCGAACCCCCAGGCTCAAGGGATCCTCTTGTATCAGTTCCAGAGTAGCTAGTACTACAGGCAGTTGTCAGCATGCTCGACTAATTTTTGTATTTTCCATAGAGTTGGGGCTTCCGCATGTTTCCCGGGCTGGTCTCCAACAAACTCCTGGTCTCAAGCAACTGGCCCACCTTGGCCTCCTAAAGTGCTGGGATTACAGGTGTGACCAATGTGTCCAGTCTGCTGTAAATTATAGGTAGTTTAAGACAGAAAGTTTTGTTAAATTTGGAAGGCAAAATATTTAAATAAAGAATCAGCATTGTGGTCGGGTGTGGTGGCTCACTCCTGTAATCCCAGCACTTTGGGAGGCCGAGGCAGGCAGATCACTTGAGGCCAGGAGTTCCAGACCAGCCTGCCCAACATGGTGAAATCCCATCTCTACTAAAAATACAAAAATTAGCCAGGCGTGGTGGTGGGTGCCTTTAATCCCAGCTACTCAGGAGACTGAGGAAGGAGAGAATCGCTTGAACCTGGGAGGCAGAGGTTGCAGTGAGATCACACCACTGCAGTCCAGCCTGGTCAACAGAGTCTATAAAAACCATACTTTTTTCATTAGTTCAGTTAGTTTTATATAATTTATTTCATTGTACTTGAGCTTGGTTAGCAGTTTCATGAATTTATCAGGTTTTTTAAAAGTCAGAATTGAAAAAATTTGTATTTAGTCCATTGATCTTGAAGTTTCTAGAAGCCTGTATTTAAATGTACTCGTTAGAGCTTTTTTTTCATGAATCTGATTGTAGATGCCTTTAGAGAAGTATTTTAAATAATAACTGTAGATAACAAAAACTTAGAATAACCATGGTTAAAAACCTGATGAAAGTTTATCAGAACCAGAAATTGACAAGGAAATTTGGTTATTTTGTGGCATACAGCATAATAACCAGAATCAAGTCCGAAAGAATATTTTTAAGAGTTTTCTATAATTTTAGAACGTTTTATATCAATAACATACCCATATATGCAATTACAAGAAAATCTAGCATCACTTATCATTTGGCAATGTTTCTTCCCATACAATTTACAAAATAAACCTAATTATTAAAATCTCTACAAAATGAGAGATATATCCTTTCAGATTCTCCAGGGCCCCACCTGGAAAATCTCAAAGTTGATTTTAGGTCAAAATGACTTAATTTAGAACTTGGTCCTGGAAAACCCTGTCAGAGAAGTTGAAAGTTTCAAAACATTTGATCAAACAAGTTAACAGGTCACAGAAATAGTAGTCATTTATTTAACCAGAGTGACAATCAAAGACTTCAAAAGCAATACAGAAAGTTACATGGATATTAAAAAGAAACTGTCATGCGCGTCTGTGTGAAGAGACCACCAAACAGGCTTTGTGTGAGCAACATGGCTGTTTATTTCACCTGGGTACAGGCGGGCTGAGTCTGAAAAGGGAGTCAGCAAAGGGAGATAAGGGTGGGGCCATTTTATAGGATTTGGGTAGGTAAAGGAAAATTACAGTCAAAAGGGGGTTGTTCTCTGGTGGGCAGGAGTGGGGGTCACAAGGTGCTCAGTGGGGGAGCTTTTTGAGCCAGGATGAGCCAGGAAAAGGAATTTCACAAGGTAACGTCATCGATTAAGGCAAGCACTGGCCATTTTCACTTCTTTTGTGGTGGAATGTCATCAGTTAAGGCGGGGCAGGGCATTTTCACTACTTTTGTGATTCTTCAGTTACTTCAGGCCATCTGGGCATATGCGTGCAAGTCACAGGGGATGCGATGGCTTGGCTTGGGCTCAGAGGCCTGACAGAAAACATAACCCTTATAAAGCTCAGTTTTTTAAAGTAATCAGAAAAACTAATAAAAGCAACATGAAGCACAAGAAATTACAAATTCTTTATTTTATAGGCCAGTTACCAAAAGGTAAAGAAAAAACGTACAGTGTGATTGTTTTGCATTATAGAAAGCCTGTTTAGATAATCTGGAAGTCAAACCTGGTGAAAAGGTACTTAACTTTAATCAGGCACAAGAAAAGTATGTGGTTAAAGTTTACACCATATCTTAGAAGAAGTAAACAAGAAAACTACTACCTTAAGCAGAGGAGTACATGGCTCTTAAAAAAAATAAAAGTGTGTAAAATTTCCTGCTAAATGGAACAATCAAAACATACCAAGAAAAGTCAAGAGTACAGAATCAAGTTATACTGGAGGAAAATATTGCTTTTTTAGGCCTTTCAGACAAGCATTTTCACACTGGGCCACACCAACAGAATTGGGACCAGAGGAAAAAGTTACTGGGGCAGACAAAAAAAGTTGAAAGACAGTGTTATCGCCCCAGCCAAGCAAAGAGGTGTATCTGTTTAAGAAGACAAAAAGGAAGAACAAAAGGCAGTAATGTATGACCTGTAAGTTCTGTGTTGTGAGCTACAGCAAAATTGAATTGAAACCTTTTAAGAAAAAAACTCTACCTCTAGAAATGAAATTGCGTTTTTAAGTGAAGAAGACAGTATTGTTAGCCTGAAACCAGGGACATTAAATGGAGACTATAAAACAAATAAAAGCTGTGGTTCAGATGATGGCTGAAAATTTTCAGAATTAAAAGTCAAAACTTGTAACTTCTTGTAAATATTACTAGAGAAGATCAATATTGTAAGAACTCTTTGTAGTTATAACAGAAAACTTGTATCAGTGTGTGTGTGTATGTCTCAATCTTTAGAAAGACTTAAAAATAATTTTCTTTTACTTTTACTCAACTTGATTAAACACAAGTTTATTTATTTATTTATTTTTATTTTACTTTAAGTTCTGGGATACATGTGCAGAAGGCGCAGGTTTGTTACACAGGTACACATGTGTTGTGGTGGTCTGCTGCACCTACTACCTTGTCGTCTAGGTTTTAAGCCCCAGATACATTAGGCATTTGTACTAATGCTCTCCCTCCCCTTACCCTCATCCACCAACAGGCCCCAGTGTGTGATGTTCCCCTCCCTGTGTCCATGTGTTCTCATTGTTCAACTCCCACTTATAAGTGAGAACATGCAGATTACACACACATTTTTAAAACTAAATTTATTAAAACTAAATTTATCCTTTAGGAATCTTCATGACCTGTGCGGATCTTCGACAACAGGCTTAAGTCTTTAGTTTTGTTCTACTTTTCTTTTATAAATAGCCACTCATTTTACCATAGAACAAATTTTTTAATTATTTTGAAAATTATTTTTTAGGCCGGGCGCGGTGGCTCAAGCCTGTAATCCCAGCACTTTGGGAGGCTGAGACGGGCGGATCACGAGGTCAGGAGATCGAGACCATCCTGGCTAACACTGTGAAACCCCGTCTCTACTAAAAAATACAAAAAACTAGCCGGGCGAGGTGGCAGGCGCCTGTAGTCCCAGCTACTGGGGAGGCTGAGGCAGGAGAATGGCGTAAACCCGGGAGGCGGAGCTTGCAGTGAGCTGAGATCCGGCCACTGCACTCCAGCCCGGGCGACAGAGCAAGACTCCGTCTCAAAAAAAAAAAAAAAAAAAAAAAAAAAAAAAAAAAAAAAAAAAAAAAAGAAAATTATTTTTTTCTTTTTAATTTTTCTTACCAAAAATACATTTTTGTATCTGTAACAGTGGTTTTCTTTTGTTGTTGTTGTTGTTTTTATCTCTCTCTCTGTGTTACTTATTAGCTTCCTTATGTCTTGGTTTGATTTTCTTTTTAAATTCATATTTTGAAATAATCTTTAAACAACCTATGAATTAGAAAAAAAGGTTTTTTTCAATAAAGAACATGTTTTATGTCTTCCTTATTATTTTTCTCATTTAAAAGATTTTTTTTTGCTTTTTTGGTATACTTTGTATATAGTAATATATATAAATTAATAGAATTTTAACTCTTAGTAACCTTACATTTTAGTGAAACATAGGAAGTAAGAAAGTTGAACTTTCTGTCACACATCAATATTTTATAGATGAGAATCATTTTATAACATTAGAAACATATTTCTCCATACCATAATTTTCAAGGAGTATTAATAGACATAAATATAGTCTTTTTATAAAATTTGAAAAGCCAGGAACAAATAAATTTATGTTTAGCAATGTATGTTTTAGTATTTGATCTTATTTGAAAATGACCCAGACGCTTAATGAGTATTTATTTCTTAATCTAATATAATTTTAAGATTTAAAGTTACCAAAAAGATTTTTTGAAACTATGAAGAGTTTATAAACATTTGTGCCATTTATGTTTACCTAATTTATTTATTTTTCACAACTATACTTAGATTATTTAAGAAAACTGAGATATTAGACAAGGCTAGTCATTATCATACACTATTATTTTGTTAACCATTTTTATAGCCTGTGACTATCAGGTGTTTATCACCCAAGTAAGGACCTTAAAGTTAAATATTTGAGTATTTTGTGGATAACTTCAAAACTATAGCTGTTTTCATTAAATCAATAATATTAAATTAGTTTTACTTACCAAAGAGTTACATAAACAAAGATCATTCTGTTTTTAGGCTGGGTTTATAGTTTTATGACCTTAGTGTCAAACCTTGCCTATCACGTTAAAACATCTAGCAAAGACAAATATAAAATGATCTGATAACTAAACCCAGGGAAAAACATATGTTGACAATACTGAAGACATTTCTATTTTTATTTTACCAACAATTTTTAAATTATTTTATTTACCAAAAATTTATCTAAGTTTTATGAACTTAAAACCGAGTTAGTATATTTTTTAAGAAATACTTAAGTACTCAAGGTTTCCTTTTAAGTCAGTTAATTAATTAATTAATTAAGGTTTTTGAATATATTTTGGTAGAAAAATATACAAACAAAATGAAAGACAGACAACACAAATACATACATGAAAGCAGATTCTCAAGCAGTAAAACATAGCAATATAAATTCACTGATTTATATAAGGACAGTTGGATCCAAATGATATTTCTGATCAAATGGAACCTGTTTTTCTGCTACATTTTACTTTACTCAGTAGGTAATCTCATGAAGGCTGTGTATCAAAGCTTCAAGCAAAGAGGTTTTTATTGCAGTTTGATTTTTAAAAACCTCTTTTTATCTTTTTTTTTTTTTTTTAGCTTAAATGAGTTCAGGGGTTAAATATTTAAATGTTTGTATTTTAGTTATGACTGGCTAAATTATACAAGGGAACAATATCCAGGTGGCCTTCAATTTTAGCAACAAACTTATCTTTTTGTTTACAGGTCTGGTTTGCTTGATTAGTTGATGTGGGCAGGGAACATTTTAGAAAAAGATGTTTATAGTTTCGGGGTTTTTTCCTTGGCTTTTGTTGCTGTATGTGTGGCAGACTAAGCAAAATTTTTATGCTGCATAGAGAAACCTTATATTATTGCTCTGTCTCAAGACTTGGACCTGTTTGATCTGAGAACATAGCTTTTATAAACATGCTATCTTGTTCTTTCTCTTTTAGACTATCAATCTTTTAATGAACTGTTTCATCACACTAAGTGATCATAGCACAGTAAGCCTAAATTTACATTTCCAAAAGGGATGACTCTGAAGCGTGCAAGGTTAGGTTGTTGGTTATCATGGAGCTGTTGTAATTTGAAAGCACTCTCTCTTTTTTAAAAGTCTTGGCTGAAGGGCCCTAAGAAAAACCTTTTAGTGTTTTTGAAATTAATAACAGTAGATTATCTTAATAACAGTGAAAAAGAGAGCAGATTTAAAGCAATCAGAGAGGAGGTAAAAAAAAGGAAAATAAAGCGAGGGAGATAAATTAGGAGATTTCACATGCTGGCATTTTATTTTAACCTTATAGTTGCAGTTTTAAAATTTGGTACCAAGGAAAACAAGCCTGGGGAGTTCTAGTAATTCCTATAATGGCCACTGATTTAAAAATGTGCATGAGGAAAAGCCATGTAGCTGGATAGAGTCCCAGAAAACCTGGCATGCCTTAATATTTGAGAATTCTGTTTCATTTCTTATTCTCTCGAGAGCAAAGTAAATCCTATAAATCCTGTCAGAGAATGTCAAGAGTTTAGACCAGTGTTTTAGATGATGGCAACCTCCCCAGTGGCTTTTAATTTGTCATCTCACATCCACCATTTAGAATGTTTACTTTTGTTCTCAGAAAATGCTCAGAAACAAGCATGGGGGAAAATAATCCAAATTATATAGACATGCATAGCCAAATGAAAATAAACCAAAATAAAAATGTTTACAAAAATTTTAAGCCAGGCATACAGATCAAGGAAAATATTAAACCAGGTATGTGGAGGGAATCAATAGTGAATGCACCAGTAAAGGCACGCCTCACTAACAGAACATGAGTTCCATAGAAACCAGAAAAGTATACCCATCAGAAAGATAAGATCACTTTGTACTAGAAGGGACTTGTCAGAAAAAACAAAAAAGTCTCATTTTCCCAGGAGGAATGCAAGGTCCAGGTCTCAAATAAAGTCAAAGAGCTTTTACCAAAAAAATGGGGTCTTGGCCTAATACTCACCATGTATGAAAAGATGAGCTATGGAAGAAAAGAGTTCAAAGGACTCAGATATGCTGACTGCACACCAGTCTCAAGAATCACACACTTTCTCCAAAGACTATCGTGCTTCAAATCCCACTTCTGACACCAGTTATGTTATCCTAAATCATGGAGAGGGAGACTCTCTTAAAGAAAATAATATTTCTTTGAGAACGAACATTGCAATGGGAATACATGTGTAATACTAAACTATACGCATATTTAAGGAGGTTAAAAAAAAAAAAAAGCCAAAGACTTTTAAAGGAAAAATGAGGAGGACCACATAATTGTTTCCGATAATTATATCCTTGGCTACAAGGATTAATAACAAGGATGCATCAGTCCAAGGTTGGGCAGGAACTTGCTGGAAGGATACCCTTGCAGAGGTATTTTTGTGTGTGTATAAGGTTGCAATAGCCTTTGTGTAAGGTTGTGCTTTTTGTAGTCTTTTGTGATACTTCTTATTATCTGGCATTTTTGCATGAGTACCTTGTCCTTTTGGCCTTTCCTCACTCCATTTTTAAATTTTTTTTAAAACACAATTGACTCCATTTTGATTCTGACAATTTTCACTAAAGTCTATTGGTTTCTCCTCTGCATAACCTTCCTTTTGGCTTAAGAACAGGGCAGCTGTGGTTTGGTCTGTCTTGTAACTTGAAGATAACATCAACTCTTCTGTGCTGCAGGCCATCATTCCCTGTGCATATGTCTGATTTTTTTGCAGCATGCAGGGTGACTAGTCTTCCCTGTGTTGTCTAGAATTGGGGTGAATTTCCCCTCTCTTCTTGCATCTTGTCCTAGTGGGAGCCAAAATTACACATTGCTGGAATGCCTGGATGGGGTGAACATTTCAGTCTCTTTCCAGAAAGAGGGAGCAATAGGTTCCCACACAATTAGTGCTGTTGCTGAGTTGTGGGTTAGTAGGCTACTCATCAGGAATGAATCTACGAGCCATTTAGACTCAGCTTCAGAAAGCATTGCGAGTGAACAAATAAAAGGCTTACACTTGCATTTCTAATTCTAATCACATTGAGCAGGATAATTTATTGACCAAGATGGAATGTACCTCCAGGTCCAGCAAAGGAATGTCCTACTTGAAATTTAATTGTGTACAAAAAATGCAAAGTCAGGTGTTATTATCCTGCAATCAGGTTGGGGAATAAGTTGAATGATTGCTACAAAATCCTTTTGCAATTCTTAAACCAGATCCCAGGTGATGGTGGCAGGGAATCATCAGTCAAGAGCCAGGTGGGAGATCCAGTGAGGCTAAATCTAACTTTTCTCTCAGTAAAGACAATCATTCTCTCTCAGAAAGTCACTGAGTCCCTCTATTAACAAGGTAAGTGCAGCCTTGGAGGCAGGTTAAAGCTTAGAAAATGGCAAAGAACCATCCTATAGTCTAATACTGGATGAATGAGGGTAGTTTTAAGGCAATTGTCTGTATATTAGACTGAAATCTATCTTCCTTCCTTTCTTTCCTTCCTTCCTTCCTTCCTTCCTTCCTTCCTTCCCTCCCTCCTTCCTTCTCCCTTTCTCTTTCCTTCCCCTCCTCTCCCTTCCTCTCTTCATCCCTCTCTTTTCCTTCTTTCTTGCTCTGCTCCCTTCCTTCCTTCTTTCCATCTCTCTCTCTCTCTTCTTCCCTCCTCTCTCTCCTCTCCTTCCCTTTAGTTAACAAAGACCACTTCAGTTTTATCCATCCTATATAAGGTACTGTATTTCCAAGATAGAGGGCTCATTGTCCCCCAACAACAAGTTCCACCCTTCAGAGGCAACGCAAAGGCACAAAGACATGAAGCTGGCTGGCCTGATGGAATCAGGCAGGCAGGCAGATTTGGCTGGAAGGTGCAGTTGGTGGTGATGGTGATGGAGGCAGATGATCAGGTGAGGCAAAAAACATGGGTAGAGTGTGAAGGATCAGCAATTTCAGAACAAGTGGCTGACAAGCATATAAGAAGGTGTATCAAAGCTCCCCAAAACCTCTCCAAAAATGAGGAAAATTTTTCAGGGATCTGCTTTCCTCAGAGATGAGGTCCCTAATTAATTGACCTAATATGATCTAACAGCCTTGTGATTTAATCTAGAAAGAACCTGTCAGAGGACAAAGCCAAAACCAAATGAGACTAACCTGGGTGATGCTGAGATCTAGAGACAGAGTCCTGGTGATATCAGCCCTGGATCCTCCATGCTGAACCCGCTTCTCCTCTGGACCTTACTGCTGCATGAGCCCATAACTACTCCCTGCCCCCCTTTATTGCTGAAGACATTCAAAATTATATTGATGCCAGGTATACATTAATGAGGTCTTTTTTTCTTTTCTTTTTTTTTTTTTTTTTTTTTTGAGATGGACTCTCACTCTGTCACCCAGGCTGGAGTGCAGTGGTGCAATCTTGGCTAACCGCAACCTCCGCCTCCTGGGTTCAAGCAGTTCTCCTGCCTCAGCCTCCCGAGTAGCTGGGATTACAGGCATGTGTCACCACGCCCAGCCAATTTTGTACTTTTTGTAGAGATGGGGTTTTGCCATGTTGGCCAGGCTGGTCTCGAACTCCTGACCTCAAGTGACCTGCCTGCCTCGGCCTCCCAAAGTGCTGGAATTACAGATGTGAGCCACCACACCCAGCTACATTAAAGAATTCTAACTAATAAAAATAAAAATACAAAATACTCAGGAGATCTGAAGGTGTTAAGGTCATGCTCATTCATGCCGGCTTTTCCTGACTTTCCAGAGTAGGTGAGATTCTTGGGTTACATAGTCTTCACTTGCAACAATTGCAATTATATAATTATGCCATTTGTTTTGGTCTGATGTGGCTCTCATGAGGGTAGGGAATATGCTTTTTTTGTTGCTTATCTGTTTTTTCTCAGTATCGCACACAGTGCCTAGTGGGACATGAATTCGCAACAAATTTGTACTGAATTAAAAAAAAAAGAATTTCGTTGCAGGAGAATGAGAGGTTTGCTCGGGGAGCTGGCAGTTTGCATGGGCCCTGGAGGATGGTGAATCAGTTAGGATAGGCTATGTTAGGCTGCAGTAACAACCTCCCTCAGAATCTTAGCAGCACATGGAAACAGGTTTTCTTTCTTTCCTGTCTACTATTACAAAATATTATAAACAGAGTAGCTTATAAACAGCAGAAATTGGGCCGGGCACGGTGGCTCAAGCCTGTAATCCCAGTACTTTGGGAGGCCAAGATGGGCGGATCACGAGGTCAGGAGATCGAGACCATCCTGGCTAACACGGTGAAACCCCGTCTCTACTAAAAATACAAAAAACTAGCCGGGCGAGGTGGCGGGCGCCTGTAGTCCCAGCTACTCGGGAGGCTGAGGCAGGAGAATGGCGTAAAACCCGGGAGGCGGAGCTTGCAGTGAGTTGAGATCCGGCCACTGCACTCCAGCCCGGGCAAAAGAGCAAGACTCCGTCTCAAAAACAAAACAAAACAAAAACAAAAACAAACAAACAAAAAAATAGCAGAAATTTATTTCTCATAGTTCTGAAGGTTGGGAAGTCCCAAATCAAGGCCCCGCTGCCTGGTGAGGACCTGTTGCTCATAGACAGTCATGTTTTGATTATAATCTCACAAGGCAGAAGGGTAAAAGCATCTCTCTGGGGTCTCTTTGATAAGAGCACTGGTTCCATCCAGGAGGGCTTCACCCTCATGACCTGATATCCTTCTAGAGGCCCCACCTCCTAACACCATCACATTGAGGGTTGGCTTTCAACATGTAAATCTATGGGGCGGTGGGGACACATACATTCCTGCCTTAGCAATTGCCATGTTACATGTCCATTTTAGGTCAGTTGCAGGCTCTTTGTCGTGTTTCCTTCCTCCAAGCCCCAGGGAATGGAGCCTCCACCATTTGGTGTTTGGCTGGTTATAGTGGCAGGAGTCAGAAGAGCAGCTGAGTCACACAGTGCTTGCAAAAGTTCCCACCCAGCAGTGACACACATCACTTCCACTCACCATCCATTGACGGTGCAAGTCACCCTGACATGCCTGACTTCAAGGAGGGAGCGGCAGGAGGAAGGGGAAAGGAAATGGGTGGTGATCAACCCTGCTGTGTTTCCAGGAAGAGTAAATGAGTGAAGTCACCATAGGTGAAGGGGGTGGGAAGACTCTCTAGGAGGAGAAAGCAGCTTAGTCCAAAGGTCAGAGATGTAGGTGAAGATGAGTATTTTCAGGAAAAGCAGTGAGTGACTCTGGCTGGAAGAGAATGTGGGGAGGCAGACACAAGCCTGGGCTCGCCGAGGAATATCCCTATGGCCACACCAGGGCTGGCATGGTGAACTTGGCAGGCAACAGGCAGGATCAGTGAAAGGCCTAATGAGGCAGGACCTATGATTTCGATTGATCAAGACGACAATGGAACTGGCCATGTGATCAAGGGCATGGGAGGAACAGAGAATAAAAGGGGGCTGCTGCGGGATCCTACGAGTGCACTGTTGTCAGGGCTGCTCTGAGTAGCCCCTTAAGTACATCTCTCAGCAAATATGCTACAAATACTTGCTAAATCCATGTTAGCCATGTATGGGGTTGAACAGTTTCTCTCCGAAAATTCACGTTTATGCAAAACTTCAAAAGAGCCTGGTGTAGTGGTGCATGTCTGTAGTATCAGCTACTTGGGAGGCTGAGATTAGAAGATTGATCTCCTGAGCCCAGGAGTTAGAGGCCAGCCTGGGTAACATAGCAAGATTCCATCTCTAAACAAACAAACAAACAAAAATTACCGTATTTGGAAACGGGATGTTTGCAGACTATAATTAGGTAGGTTAAGATGAGAGGTCACAGAGAGACGAGAGAGGAAGGAATGTGCTGACGGAGACCGTGATTGAAGTGATGCATGTATAAGCCAAGGAGCAGCAGGGATTGCCAGGCACCACCAGGAGCCAGGAAGGGGCGAGGAAGGATTCTTCCCTAAGACTTCAGGGGGAGCAGGTCCCTGTCCACATCTGGAGTTTTTACTTCTAGCCTACAGAACGATGGGAGAATACATGGCTGCTGTTTTAAGCCACCCAGTTTATGGTGATTTGTTATGACCGTCCTAGGAAACTCATCCAAGCCAAGAATGAGGAGAAACTGATTTTCTAAGGGCCAAACATTGCACAACTCTTCATTTATGTTCAAAGTAAAGGATTTATTAGATATCCTGAACATAGCCTACCCTTCACCCTCATTTGGAATTGTATTCCTTTCACAGATTTTTTAAAAAAAAATTTTCATTGCTCACAACTTGATATTATAGGCCAGGCATGCTTGCAGAGAACTGGGATAATTTACTTTTACTTAAGTAAAAATCCCAGATGGCAGTCCCTCCACTTGGGATCACGAAGCAGGTAGAATCCCCTTTTCCCTCCTAACAGAGTCCAAGCAGTAACACCAAATAAGATGGGGTGAGTTCAAAGAGAAATATCTGCATTTGCTCAGTTCTTCAACCAACATTTACTGAACTTCTCTATGATCAGGTGTGCAAGATGCCAGGAGGGATGGGATGAGATGATGATGATGATGATGATGATGATGGTGATGATGACAGTGAGGATGATGGTGAACACTTTAATGAGAGCTTTCTATGTGCCAGGGACTGTTATAGGCACTTTACATATATTAACACATCTATTTATCACAGTGACCCTATATTGTTATGTGTATCTTATATACAAGGAGGCAGAGGCAGGAAATGAAATAACTTGCCCAAGAGCATAGAGTCTGCAAGTCGCAAAGATAAGATAGAAATAATTCTCCAAGAGCAGACAGTGGTGACTTCTGGGGATAGAGATATGGGAAAGTCGGGGGACAAAGGCTGTTGTTTTTCCTAACAAGTTTTGAAGACTTATTTGACCAGGTTCAAGAAAAACTTGACAAACACTACAAAGCAAAAGGAAGAGGAGATGAGATAAGCCTTTAGGTACAAATGCCTGTTTTGGAAAGTTTAGGGAGGAAGGGGTGAGAGGAATTGGGCTGCAGTACAGGAGGTGGGGATTTGGGATTAAGAGGGGATTGGTTTAGGGTGGATCATTGATTGTAGTGAATCATTACTTGTTGATTAGTTTGATCCAAAAGAAAGGGAGAGATAGATGCTGGAGGAGAGAGGGGGTTCCGAGGGAGCCCAGGACTGGAGCTGGGAAGATACTCACTTTTTAGGGACACTTTTTCATTTTGACAGACAGAAAAGATGACGGTCTGCAGCAGTAGACCCATAAATTGTGATTGAAAGGCCTGACGGTTTCTCTCACTTGTTTCCTCCATGCACAGAGAGGTGGAGTAATTTGCCCCAGGTACTACAGCTCATAAGTGGTGAAGTTGGAGTTGGGGCCATAGACCACTGGGCTCTTCCCCATGAATCCCCGCTGTATCTTGGTCTCACCCAACCCCGAGTACCCACGAGTTTTAAGAAAGACAGTTGGGAATAGGTGATTCCTATGGTCATATTTGGAACATTTAGTTAGAATATTCTAGTATAAAATCTAAGGTGTTGTTAAGTAGAAATTTCCAGTGGACATTAGTCCAGAAAATCCGATCTCATCCTGTGACGGATTGGCAGCGCATGTGCATTTACTAAGCAAATCTGATTCTACTGCTGACCAGCGAGAAAGAGGAATAATGTAAACAGTCAGTGCATTTGCACCCACATTCAGCTCTGTGAGCTCCTGCCTCCTCAGCTGGCTGGGGTGGGGGATGTGGAGGTGCATGCAGCTCCCAGGTCCCAGAAAGGAGCCCCTGCATAGGGTGGGCATCCTCTATGCTTTATGTGCATCCAGGCCTGTACTAAAGACAGTCTTTCTCCTGCGGAGTGACACTTAACTAAACACGAGAAAACTACTTCATCTGGTGCTCAGTGGAAGAAAACATCCGTTTCAATGGGGAAGGAAAATTGGCTGTGTTGGGCTGAGGGAGGGGAGTGTGGAATCCAAATGGTGTCTTCCTCAGGCCTTCTTCAAGGTGATGTGGACTCTGATTTTAGAATACCATCACTTGGAAAATTGTGATCCACTGTTCAAATTCTTGCCTCCCCTCTCAGCTCTTTTCTCTTCACTCCACTCTCCTTCCTCTGTCCTCTGACTTGTTCAATGCTAATGGTCTTCCAGAAGGTTAGGCTTCCCACACAAGCCCAGCCTCCCACCAGGCATCCTCCTCGGGGTTTCAAGCTGCAAGTCTGGGCTGCTCTTAGCGTTCTGTCCCGAGGACCTCTTCTAACGGACAGGCAAGGGCCTCCCCTGGCAAAATGCCCTTCTAATTCCATGCACTAGGAGTTCCATTTGTTGCTGAAGAAGTGGGCCGCCTTCCCTGCGCTTTTGAACTTGACATTCCTTATCTTGACACTCCGCACTTTTGAATTTGACACTCTGGTACCTTTAGCAGATAAAAAGCCAAAGGTGTTCACTCAATAAATCGCCACAATGAGGGAGCCTACGGGAGAGCATGGGTATGTGTAAGCTGGCTAAAAGAAAACAGGCACACGGACTGCTTGATCTGGGAGGGTCTTTAGACAACGTGATGGCTCCCAGAGATGCACATGTTGTTGTTGTTGTTGTTGTTGCTGTTCATGATCATGTCCCCAGGGTCTAGAATGGTGCCTGGGCATAGTAGGTCCTTAATATAGTTAGGGAATGAATGAGTTCAGCTCAACCACGCTATATGGATGGAGAAACTGCATCTTGGGGCTGTACTATGCTATGCACCTGTAGAAAATGTCTTTGCCTTTTCAGTCCTTTCCCAGTGGCGAAGCACAGGACCCAGCTCATAAGAGCAGCTAAATTCTGTTACTTGTGGAATGACATAATAAATCAGTTTAAGGGCCTAGGGAGGCATGTGGGATGCAGAGAGGAAAGCCATGGCCCCTGCCTTAGGGACAGCATGGGTTGGCATAGAAAAGAGGTTTACAATTCAGCAGGAAGTGTGTGTGCGCATGCGCGTATGTGTCTGTGGAGGGGCAGGGAGGGTCACCTGAGCTTGCCCTGGGTCTGGTCCTGGGCTCAGTGGCAAATTCAACGCTGAGCAGGTAGCCTGAGGACAATGACGGTGCCAGCTGTGAGTCAGGCTTCCTTTATTCATAAAATCATGTTCCTCCATGCATTGCTTCTCAACCTGGCTGCACGTCAGGAGCCGCCTGGGTAGCTTTGTGAAAACCCCAAATGCCCAGTTGGTTTGCACCCCCTGAGATTCTGATTAAACCTTTCTGGAGTCCATCTCTCTTTTTATTATCTATCTATTTATTTATTAATGTTGGCGGCTCCTCTGGGGCTTCTCATGTGCAGTAGGGGTTCAGAATTGCTGGTTTCTTTGGCCAGACGAGAACATGCAGGCAACAGTTACAAATAGAGCAGCAGAGCAGGACAGTGCTAAGGTTGGAAAGGGTGTGTCATTAAAGTTCAGGAAATCAGAATAGGAAAGGGTGAGAACCCTCCCATCTGGGTTTGTGGGGCAGGAGAGAGGAGCCCAGTGGGCAAAGTGAGTGTGCTTAGAACTGGGAAGATGAGGGGAAGGGGAGGCGCTGGGTGCTGGGCGGCGGTGGGCAAGATGGACGGGATTAAACCGGAGCGAGGATTTAAGCGAGAGCTTTCGCGACAAGGAAGGGTGAGAATCGGAGGGAACCTATCCGGCGAAAGCGAAGGCGGCTGCTGGGCAAGCAGCTGAATCCGGCTGGGGAGCCGAGCGGGTGAGACCCGGAGGAAGTGAAGGGAGTCGCTCACGGCGCGGCGCTACTAGACTCTTAGAAGAAACTCTGAGGCAGAGCTGGGGGGCCTCCGCCCACACGGAGACACAAGGAAGTCCACATGCACACGCACGAGCGCGCACATGAACACGCACAAGCACACAAACGGCTCCTCCGGGCAGGGCATACGAGCCCGCTGCACAGGCCGAGGACCCAGACTCGGAGGGGACTGCAGAGCCGACCCACAACCCAGGCCCCGATGCCCCTCCCGGCCGCGCCCCTACGAAGGCTTGCGCAACAGGCGGCGGCTCCAGTGGGCGCCCGCCGTGCGCTGCCTCAGCCCAGCCCTACGCGCCCGGGAGGAGGGAGCGGGGAAGGGGTGTGTCCCGGCTGCGTGCGGGGACCGCGAGGGTCTGGGAGGGGCGAGGCGCGGGGGCGGGGCCGCGGTGCCTATAAAGTCGCCCTCCGCCGGGACGTAAACAAACCTCGTCTGGCTCACCGCTCGCGCTCGATCTCGCAAGCTCAGCCTCCGCCCTCGGCTTCCGCGGGGCGCTGCGCCGCCAGCCTCAGCACCGTCCTTTCTTTTCTCCCTCGCGTTAGGTAAGCCCGCGCCTTCTTCTCCCGGGCGCGACGCGGAGCAGAAAGGGGCCGCCCGTGCGGTGCCGCTGGAGCGCCGGGACCGCCCTTTGTAGCCCCTCGGAGCCCGGGAGTAAGCGCCCCGGAGCTGCAAGTGCGTGGCCACCCCTGCGCGCGGGCGCTAGGGGGCTTTGGGTGCAGACACCGCTGAAGTTGGGGGTGTTCAGTTACGGAAAGGGAGGAAAAAAAGATTCCAATTCATCTCCCCGCTAGCTGTGGATATGGGGTTTTGGAGGTCCGGAAGGGGGTGATGAGACGGCCCGAAAACGCCAGGATAGCGTTTCCTGGCCTCCTCTGCGAATCCCAGCTGGCGCCGCTGGCAGGGGTGCGCGCTGGACGTGGGTGCAGAAGGGACTAGGGGAGTGTGTGTGTGGGTGTGGGTGTGTGTGTTTGGGAACGGAGAGATTGAGCGCGAGTGTGTAGATGGGGATGGTAGAGGTGAGCGGCGCTGGCGAGGAGGCTGGAGAAGGGGGCGTGGGTGTGTCTGGCTCGCAGACTGGGTCGGGAACGGGCGTGGATCCGAGAGGCTGGTGGCGCTTCAGTCCCGTAGCACACACAGGGCGGTGTGCGTGTGAGTGTGAGTGTAAACGTGTGTTGGGGGAGGGTCCAGGGTGTGTCACAATGCAACACGCGAGCGGGAGCAAGTGTCTGCGAGCGCCGCTGGGCAGGGTGCGCCCCCGGAGGAACCCGCGGTTGGAGCAGCGGCGGCGTGGGAGAAGTGGCCTGGGCGAGAGGGGTCTCGCGGACATTTGGCGGCCCTTGAGCTGGCTGGAGCTAGGAGTGGCGTCATTTTCGCCTCCGCCCACCCTCCCCGCTTTCCTCCCCTCCCCTGTCTCCGGTGCTGGCCGCTCCTGCTCTCCAGGGGGGAGAACAGCTGGAATTACTCCGACGTTCCTAGGGGATCTGCCGCGGTCTCTGATTCTGCCTCGGGAGGAGATTCGGGCTGGGCGTGGGGCATGCGGCTGGTTCTGGGGGAAACACGCTGTCACGCCTCTGTCAAATTAGTAGCTGGAGCTGGAATTTAGTGGGTCGGTTCCTTACTCCCACCCCTCCCCCATACCTCCCCGCCTGTTGTCCCTGCTGTCCCTGGGGGTCCTGAACAGCACGCCTTTGTGGCTTGGAAGTGGGAGATGCCTGGCAGCGGGTGGGGGAGGCAGGGCCCTTGGTTATCTTATGCCCACCCAAGAACAACCCTTCCTCACGGACGCTGGGGACACTTTAGTTTGCTTGGTTTCTTTAAGCTACTGGGAAATATCTAAGATTCAGAGGTCAGCCAGTGGCCAGGCAGGAGGGCGGTAGACATCCTTATAATAGCCATCAGCTGCACGGGACCTTCTCCTAAGCTGCATCAAATGAACATATCTAAATACAAACCCCCCTGTTCTTGCTGCAGAAATGCAGTTACAAGGTGAATTTTTCAGTGTAGACTCTTCCTGTTTAGAAATTCTGGCGTCCTTATTGAGTTTCACAAATGTGATTGAAATAAGCAAGGTGCAGAGGGGGCAAACCCCAGCGCCTGTCTTGGAAGGGCTGCTTTTTGGTGGGGAAGACACACAGCTGGAGACACAGACCGGTTCTGTGTGGTGTGTGTGGCAGCAGAGCCAGCCCCAGACTGGGGTGGCACAAAGTGGGGGATGGAGGAAGGTGTAGGGAGAGAGAAGGTTTCGGTGTGGATGGAAAACGCGGTGTTCCCCTGACCTGTGACTTCGTAGCTTTGCGGGACCGCGTCTCCCACGAGAATGTAAGCTGTATCTGGGCAAGGAGAAGGATTTGCCTGCCTTGCCCTGTAACCTGGCCCCTGGGCCAGTACTTGGCAGGTGGGAGGAGTTGAAATATGCACATGGGATGAGGTGGATGGCCCTGGGTCTTCTGCCCCATTCTCTGTGAACCAGCAGGTTGAGTTTCGGGCAAGGTAATAGACTGTGCATGGGTAGAGTGTTGGGTTTGGCTTTTGAGGGACCCTGGAGTGTCTGTTTGAGTCTCTTCTTCTGAAGAAGTGGTTTTGGAGCAACAAGGTTTGATCATTTGGAATGGAATAAAAAAACTCACACAGGACCTAGTCCAACTTCTTCCCATTTTACAGATGGAAAATGAGGCACAGGGATGGGGAGGGATGTGCCCAGGCCGAGCTGAGCTGGAGCTCAGCTTTGTGGGAGGCTCCTGGGTGGGACTGAAGGCAGTGGAAAGGGTTCCTGACAGGATTTTGCCTGCCTGCTATGGAGGGGCAAAAGGAAATTGCATCTTCACTGAGTTTCTGGCGAGGAAACCTTTGAGGCCAAAGGGGGCAGAGTGGGATGATTTTTTTTAAAGTGTAAATCAGGTATTTTTGAGAGATTAGCAAAGCCAGCCTGAAGAGCAGGGGCTTAGAGGCTGCAGCCCCCTGAGTTGGCCTTTGACTGAATGGGGGCTGCCCCCCCCATGACAGAAGACAGATTTTACTGAGCTGAGGGCTCCCCCCCCAGGGTACATTGAAACCCGCTGGCCTGAACTTGCCTTCACATGGCCCTGAAAGAAAGATGGCATTGTGTTTTTCTGATGGCCCAAAGCTGCAGTTCTTCCTTGGGACCCAACCCCAGAGACTCCCATTCCAGACGTGACTCAAAGGCGCTGTCCTGAGAGAAAGCATGATGACTCAGCATCTAAGACTCAAGCAGAGTTCAGGTTTGACTCAGCCTGGAAGGAAGGCCAGGGAGGGACACGGCATCTCTCTCCCTCCAGAACAGCCACTGTCTCCCTTCATCGGCCTTCATCCTCACAAGAACGCTGCCTGGACCGTATTGCTCCATTGAGTGGATGAGGCAACCGAGGCCAGGAGAGTTTCAGGATTTGCCTGTAGCCATATGGCTCAGGTGGGAGAGCCAGACTTTGAACCGGGCAGTTGGACTTCAGAGCCTTTGTTTTTTTTCCATGGCAACATGTTGGGGCGCCTGAAGAAATCGGGATCGAATGAAAGGGCAATCAGGAGCTCCATGCCTCAGTTTACTTTTCTGTAAAATGAGAGTAACAGACATGGTGTCATCAGGATGTGTAACTATTAATCTGTGTAAACTGAGAACAGCACCCAGCATGTGGAAAACAGTGTGTAGGTGTTTGTTGTCAGGAACACCCACAGAAGACATTCTCAAGGCATCTTCTTGGCAAGCAGAGTCTGGGGCCCTTTGTCCTAAACCTACCCAAGGCTGTGAAAGTGCCTGCAAATGCTTGACCTAGGTTTTGCTTTTTGCTAAGCTTATGTAGGTTGCATAATAGTGTCATGAGAACCTCTTCTGAAATGCACATTTCCATGCCCAGTCTCCTGCGATTCTGTCTCCATCAGGGGATACCCTGTTGTTTCAAAGCTCCCTTGGCTGGGTCGGGAGTGAGGTATCCTGCAGGCAGCCAGAGTTGAGTACTTCTGCTCTGGAACGACAGGGGAGAGAAGAGACGAAGGTGTGGCCATGCATGCCACTGTACCTTCAGGCCACACCCTGTGTCTGCAGTGCCTGGGAATTAGTGCTCAGTAAATGGCTCTTCTTTGCTACAGTGCCTTGGAGGTTCAATGCATCACATCATCTAACTGAGGTAGAAGACATTCTTTCCACTTCTCAGGTCAGAAAATTGAGGCTCAGGCTGGTGACTCCTGTGTCCAGAGTCCAGTGAGTGGGGTTCTGGCCAAGGTGAGCCTCCTGAGCCTTTTCCACACTCCGACATTGCCCTTGGAGGCTGACCACACCCTCTGGGCCCACGTTTTGAGAATGAGTTTGGTTTCCTGGATCCACCCCCAGGCTGCTGTTCCTGCGTCTCTCGATGGCTGTGTGGTGGAAGGCCTGCGTGTCCACTTGGCTTTTTATCTTTCAACTTGGAGACAGAGGCAGGCTAGATAGCGGTCTTGGCTGAGAACTTGGCCCAGGCAGGTGCGCAGAGGGGCTGGGGACACTGAGGCCCCACAGGCGTGGAGCCGAGTTCTCGGGGTGGGGGCCGTGTGAAAAGAAACCTGGGCCCCCTCGGGTGGGGTGTCAGCCCCAGCACTACAGAATGGGAATGGATTACACAATCGGGGCCATAACAGGTCTCTTTTTGACCCAGATCTTTGACTTTCCTACCTAACATTGTTTACAGACCTGCCTACCCGCTGCCTGCCTGGGCTCCATCTCTGACCTTTTGAGTTCAGCAGGTGTTCCTGAACTGAGATGGTAGAAAGTGAGGCTCCTTAACAGTCTGGGGGCCTTGAGTGCCCTCCCCAGCAGTTTAATCTTTCCTTTCTTTAAATCTATGGGGGCCTCTCGGCAGCTATACATTTTAACTATGGATAGAGTTCTGTTTAAAGAGAGGTGGGTGGGGTCTGCCCAAGTCTCCATCCTGTTCTCCTGTCTTCACCCTCAGCCCCACCCCCATGGAACCTAAGAAGGTTCTGAGTAACCCTCTTCAAATGTGGATGTGAGAGGGCTATTTTAGAGGTGGGTCTGTGGCCTCTCTCAGCTGGGAATGCTTACCACCTCACCCTCCTCCTTTTAAATTGTGGGACTCTCCTCCTTTCTCCAGAAAGCCTCCTTGGCTGTCCCCTACTGGAGGGGAGGCTGGATTGGGTCCTTCCTGGGACCTGCTCATGTTCCCCATGAAACCTGAGAGCCTGTCCTTAGTAGGTATTGTGTTAGTGGTGGTGGCAAGGACACCTCCTTTGATTAAGGAAGTAACTTGGACCACCTTGCGTAGACAAGATCGGAGGACCATTCCGGAGGGTGGAAACTGCAAGACCATTCGGGAGAAGGATCCTGTTAGCGTGGCGAGCATCCCGTCTCGGGACAAAGGGTTCTGTATGAGGGATCCATTTCCTCGTCCTCTGCTAACACTGGCTCCGTTTGTGTGATGTCCACAAATTATCTCAGACCATCCAGCGCAGCTCATGCCTGTCTCGCAGATTTCACAGAATAATCCTCTAAGGAGACCAGTGTCCTCCTTTGGACTTCCAGTTATTCACCTCATCCCCTCAGACGGTCATCTTCCCTCTGCCAAACAAATTACTCGAACTGCCAAAACTCCACTGAGAATCTCCAGGAAGATCTCGGTTGTATTGCAGAAAAGAGGTGGGCCCTGACGAGATTCCTGACACCTCCCTCTTCCTGCTGTTGTGTTTGGGACACTCTCGCTGATCTCCCTGGTGCTGTGCTCAAGCTGAACACACAGAAGTTCAGTGTCGGCTCCAGCCCCTCTGGACCCACACCCAGGGAGTGAATGCAGCTTTGGCTTGTTTGAGAGGGAGGCAGTGGGGTTCACCTTCTTAGTGATCCCTTATTTATTCCTTGAATATCAGACATCACTGATGCCTCCTGGGTTTCAGGGTCCACTGCAAAGCACAGGGGCCCTCGAGGAGTTCCTAGTGTGGTTTTGTTCTCTATGTGACATTTGCACTGTTTCCTTGGTTTTCATTGCTCTGATACGTTTCCCTAACGTCTAAACTAGGGAACTTTCTTGAAGGCCCGGTGAATCCACCCATGTTGTTTGCTGAGTTGGTTAGATAAGAAAGACAGTGCTTGAAGACTGCCAACTTCCTCACCCTCCCCAGGGCCTTGAGTTTCAAAAGGTCCAGAAAACACCAAGAGAGCCCATGAACTGCTTTGTAGCTTGACTTCAAAATCTGTTTTGACAGAGAAATGACAAAGGAATGTATTCACAGTAAGGCAGGGCTATCCAGGGTCCGTCTAAGGTGGTTTTCCTTGAGGTTCAGGCAGAAATGGTGCTGTTCTCGGCAATTTTCTGGGGAGGCTGCTATAGCAGTCAGTCATAGCACACATTGATTTTTTTCCCTGCTTTTAAAATCTGTTCTGTGAGAGCCCAATGTGCTGGAGAGAACACTGGCTTTCACGTGGCCTTGAAACCAGGCATGCTGTGGAGGGTGGAATCTGGGCCAGTTGCTGTTGGTGACAATCGATGCTACACTTGTCAACAATTCCCGCCTGTCCTCCCTTTATCTGCTTCACTGAAGGCCTCCAGGGGACTGTTGTCTGCCCTCCCCCAAGGGGAGCGAGCGCCACACCTGCACCCACAGCAAACCAGTGAGTTTTTCACCTTTCCCTCAGCAGGGAGAAATCTAGACATGTGGCCTTTGGAAGTCAAGTGGGCGTTTGTGTTTGTTTTTGAGCCTCCGGTTACCCGTCTGGGAACTGGATATAATACGCAACCTCTCCTGGGGGAACCGTCTTGAGGAGCAAGTGAAACAGTGTGCTGAGTGAACGCTTTTCCAAAGCATGGAGTTGGCCATCTTAGGAAGGTGCTATGGGGGAGCAGAAAACAGAACCTTCTGGGTGTGGTGAAGGGAGAAAAGTTCAAGACGCTGG
The DNA here is from genome assembly GCF_002776525.5 of Piliocolobus tephrosceles. Lineage (NCBI taxonomy): Eukaryota > Metazoa > Chordata > Mammalia > Primates > Cercopithecidae > Piliocolobus > Piliocolobus tephrosceles. Next base: position 136,872,638 of record NC_045440.1, on the reverse strand, counting down.
TTTTACCAAAAGCTCAAACCTATTCATGGTGGCTCAGTGGCGGCTGCAGAGTGGAGGAGAGGCATGTGACTGTCCCAGCTGACCTCCACACGCTGAAAGCCTCACGGTCACATGCAGCCCACCTTACAACGTGCATCTGGGCCATGGGTGGTGATAAGGACTATGGATATATTTAGGACAATGTTGAGGTCATTTCAGCGTTCCCTTTAAGGTTGCTTTAACCTGTACCAGCTTGATGCTTGCTGGCTTGGGGCACAGATCTTAACCTCTTGGTGCCTCGGTTTCCTCATCTGTTAAATGGTGACATGCTGGCACATCCCTCCTAGGGTTTCTGTGAGGCTTAAAGGAAGTACAGGGTTTAGAACCTAATTAGTGCTGCAGATACTGTTCCTGGTGCTGTTTCTGTGGTGTGTCTGTGTAGGGTTATATTGTTGCCTTCCTGTGGCTGCTCTTCGTGGTGGGTGGAACCTGGAACTTCTAGAACAGATCATGCATGTTTCTCTGCTGGATACCCCTTCTGCCCCACCCTGTGGGAGTTCTGGGGGCCCAGGAGAGTTGGCTCAAGAGGGTGTGCAGATGGGTGGCAGAGCTGGAGCAAGGCTCTAGTCTTAACAGACAGGAGTCTGAGGCTGGCAGAAGTGGGGGCCTTGGTCCAAGGTGCAGGGCTAATCTGGCCGGAGCTGAGCCCAGCAGGGCCTTAGTGAGACCCTGTGGCCCTTTTGTCTTTGTGAAGCACCTTCCTGCCTGGGTTTCCGTTTGCCTATAAGTTTGTTGTGGACAGCGTGATCTCCATAGACATACACTGTGCCTACTTTACAGATGGAGAAAGCAAGGCCCAGAGAGGAAGTGACTTGCTCAGAGTCATGGAATAGGAAGGTGGCAGGGTCCCCATGCCCTGATTCCTAGGCCAGCATTCCTGCTGCCCCACTCAGGTTTTTGGGAATCACAGGCTCTGTGTGTCCCCTCAGTCCCCCAGGGGCTATTGAACAGTTCTCAAGTGGCTTCAGATTACCCAAGACGCCTGTGCCCACTGCCCCCCCAGGCCCCAGGGTCACAGGTCATGTTCTTTTGTTCCTCAGGCAGATCCTAGCCTTGACGTTGCCTGGAACCTGTGATCCAGCTCTCCACTGACTCTCCTGGGTCTGCTGGACTGGAAAGGTATTTGTGTAGCCCCTCCTGGGCCCTCGTTCCTCATTGACAGACAGTGCAGGTGGAGAGGAGGGACCTAGTGGTGGTGCACTGGGCCTGATAATCAGAAACCTTGGTGGCAATTTGCTGAACATTTTCCACGTGTCCCTCTCCTCACTGGGACTCTAGGACTGAAACCCAGGCCGCGTCCTCACAGATGTCCTGGCATCTCCAAGGCAACCCTGAAAGGGAAGTATGCTGATGAATTAAGCAGCTGTTTGCCAGGTTCTCCCCGCCATTCTTGAATTTAAGCCGCACTGCTGATCCTTGGGAGCAGGAGTTAGCGTACCCACGGACAGACAAGCAAACTGAGGCAAAGAGGTTAGATAGCCAGGCATGGTGGCATATGCCTGTAATCTCAGCTACTCAGGAGGCCAAAGTAGGAGGATCACTTGAACCCAGGAGTTCGAGACCAGTCTGGGCAACATAGCAAGACCCTGTCTCTCTAAAAAACAAAAAGAAGAATACATTTTTAAGAAGAGATTCGATAAATTACGCAGGATCACAGAGCTAATAAATGGTAACACCAGCATCTGACCTGCAAGCCTTCCCCCAGCTCCTGGCTACCTTTCACTTCTCTGGCCTTCTCGGAATTCCTCCCAGGCAGGTGGATGGGAAAGGAAGAAGTGGAGATACAAGTCAGGCTGGCAGCTGGTGCTGTGACTTGGAGCCCTGTTTTTGGCACTAAGCCGGGTTTTAGCTGAAGGAGACCGGCTGGAGGGGTTTCCTCTGTGCTGCTTAGGGAGCAAAGATGGCCTTGGAGATGGAGACATGGTTTGTCAGTCCCAGGCCACTCCAAAGGCAGGGCAGGTGGGCTAAGAGTCAGCCCTGAGTCCCCCGCTGTGCTGCATGTGGCCCTGCCCTGCCACCCCGCCTGCTAGAGGACCACTTGGATGCTTTCTAGTGGGCCCCAGTGCTCTGTGATTAGGACTTTGCACGAGGCAGAGGGAAGGGGTAGGGACTGGAGGTCCAGCAAGGACCTCAAGCCCAGGGACAGGCTCCTCCTGCCACACCTGCTAAGCCATGAGGGCCTCAGGTGCCCGGCGGGAGGGAGCAGGAGTGGAGGCACCAGCCTGAGCCCCCAAACCAGGTCACGTATCACCTGCCATTTCCTGCTGGTAGAAGGAGATCACAGACACCAGAAGTCAGCGTCATCTGCTAGAACTGGGTCCTTCCATGATTCTCCGGTGGTGACTTTGAATCCCAGAACAAGTGTTTTGGGGAGAGCAGAGTGAAGGAAGACTGTGAACATCGGATCTGGCTCCGCGCCAGGCCCTGTGCTGCGGCCAGCGGGGTGAGCTCAGGACAGCGGCAGCTGCTTGGGCCCAGCCGCCTCCCTGTGAATGAAGGTGGTGGGGTGTGCGTGTGTGCGTGTGAGTGCGTGTGAGTACTCTGTCTGTGACATTCAAATGTCTGAATGTGAGAGCCCATGAAAGTGAGAGTGTCTCAGTGTGTGAGAATGTGTGAGTGTGTGAGAATGAGTGTGTGAGAAAGTATGTATGTGTGAGTATAAGTGTGTGAGTGTGAGAATGAGTGTGAGAAGGAAAGTTTGCAAGTGTGCCAGGGTGAGAGGATGTGTGAGTGCATTTGAGAGTGTGTGTGTGTGCGCGCGCGTGCACTAGATTAAATAAGAATGTATCCAACTGACATTTTCTGGATACTGTTACCTACTAGGAATTACTAAAATCAGCTGTTCCAAAGGAGGGTGGATGTCGCACCAGGGGCCATTTAGCCACGTTTGCAGATTCTTTTGCTGGTCACAGCTTGGGGTGTATGCTGCGGGCATGTGGTGGGCAGAGGCCAGGGATGCTGCTGAGCCGCTTCCCATGCTCAGGGCAGCCCCTAAGGCAGAGGCTGCTTGCGGGGCCCAAATGTCAGCGGTGCTGAGCTGAGGATCTCTGTCCAGGAGGCACAGATACTGTCCTGGATGCTGTCCAGGCGGCATCGTCTCTGCCCTCCCGGGGGACAGACAGGACAGTGGACACAGCCCAGACGCAGCCTGATGAGTGAGCCCGAGGGAGCGCCTGTCCCCTCAGTACTGTGAGCTCCGTGGGGGCAGGAGCTGGGTCTGTTAGCTCATGATCCCCACGTGGGTACCATAGCCGGTCTCATCACCAGAGATGGTGTTATATTTGTTCTGAGCTCCGTGTTGGGCACGTAGAACCTAGTGTAGGAAGAAACCTCTGAATAAATCCTGAGTTTTCCAACCTGCTTCCCAGAAGTCAGACGTTGTTTGAGGGCCAGCCTGGTGGCATGGGGATTGGGGGGGGGCAGATTGTAGAGAGCCAAGTCCCAGGGTGGAGTGGGGTTCAGGCCCCTTTTCCTGGCTTCAGCCGAAGCACCTTGGCTTTTTAAATATTTAAATATTTATTTTTTAACATTTTTAAATGTTGAACTTCCTTACATGATTTCCTTTGGACAAAAGCTCCTGCAAATAAAGTTTGAAAAGTTTTTTGGTTGAGGCTTCAGGGACAAGGTAAGGGGTTGCTTGACGGGCCCAGCCTGGGAGAACTGAGGTGAGGGAGCCGCTCTCCTGCCCTGCAGGCTGGCCGGATGGTGGACCGCCAGCAGCTGGCTGGGTCACCCGGCAGAAAGCACCTTCTGCAGTCCTTGGTTCATGCGGCCTTGGTATTACAGGGTGCGGCCAACATGCAGGCTGCCTTCAGGTCTGCAGCCCCCACAGTCCCCCCAGACTAGTGCAAAGCTTTATCCAGTCTCCCCGCAGACTTCAGCGTCTAGGACACTTCCTAAATGGTTCAAAATCAATGGAATCATTTGGGGGACCATAAATAATGTCACCAGACATTGCCAGATGTCCCCTGGGAGATAAAATCCCCCCTAGTTTAGATTATGTCCTGTTACCATCCTCAGCAGTTTTATCTATAGACTTCCCAAAGGCCTTTAGCACCGAGGGGTCTGGGTCAGAGAAGGCCCCACCAGCTCAAAAAAGCAGATGCTCAAGAACTTGATATTTCTAGGAGACACAGCGATTTTTCAACCCGTTGCCTCTTGTGGTCTGGGAAGCTAAGCTGTAGGAAGGAAAAAGGTGCCGGGTAGGGTGAAGAGGTTTCACCAGATAGAGGTAACAGGGAAGGTGGACATTTCTCTCTTTTGTGTTCTGGAGAAGGAGAGAGCTGGTGGAGGCTGACACCATATCCTAGTGTGATCATGGTTTCTGGAAGCCAAAGAGAACTGACAAAACTGGGCTGAACCACAGCATTTGTTGAGTCCTTTTAACTGTAGAATTTGTTTTCCAGACATTGCACTCTTGGGGTTTAGCGACAATTGAAAAGTGAATTTTACTGAAAGCATGGCTGTTGAGCTACATTGCTCATTTATTCAGAGAGGGAGTTGCAGCCTGACTGTGGCTAGGAGAGTCTCTCATGCTGGGAGCTAGAGGTAGAGAAAAGAACAAGCTACCTGCTTGATGAAGCTCACAGATAGGACTGCTTGAACCCACCTGGGGGGACAGTGAGAGCCCCCTGACTTCACCCTGGCGTGCTTTGCTGAGCAGGGTATGCTAAGAAGCTCCTGTGAAATGAGAAGTCCTTTCAGTCTCAGAATGAGGGATGGCGTTGGCAGGGCCCTGGGTTTCTGGAAGGCTCCCTAGGCTGTGTAGGCGAGGTGTCCCACAGGCCAGGGTCTTGGGACCACGAACCTGCTGAATTAGCAAGGCTGACAGTCGACCCGGGCCTTTCATGCCTCCTGCCTCCAAGCTGGCAGCTGCCCAGGAATGCTCACAAATATAAAACTGACTTTGTTTTCAGAATGTTCTGGAGCATAGACTCCAAAGTCTGTATAAAGGCATTCTTGTGGGGCTGGTTATCTTCTGGGAAAATCATGCTGGGGCCCCAGACCAGAGCACCCCAGTGGAGAGCGGGATCCGCCCACGGAATGCCATGTGTCGGCACAAGGGATGGATCCGGGGTGGATTCAGGGTGGCCCGCACTTGCCGGCTGACCTCTAAGAGGTGTTTCACCAGGTTCTTGGGAGTTCCTGGGTCTTCAGAGGAGCCCTAGGCAGGAATTTCAGAGACTTGCATTCTCTCTACCATTGCATCCAAGGGGCCTTGGGCAGTGCGGGGCCCAGGTTCCCACTCTGAAGCTGGCAGTGTGAGGGCTTTGGTCAGGCTGGTTCTCATGGCCTTTTCCATTCAGAAAGTCTGGATCTGTGAACTAGGTGGGTGGCCTGGGCTCTTCCCTCTTGTCACTTACTCCTTCACCCCCCGTCCTCTGATGCTGTCTGTAATACTTGACCTTATTCTGCATTTTTTATGCTTCACCTCAGGGATTGGTGGGCATTTAATTTTTCTAACTTGACTACTGATCTATAGGAATACATGCTTATACTTCTGGTTTCTAGATTCAGCTCTTGGAAGTATGATGAATAGATATCACCACCTGCCCAAGCCATGCACCCCAGGGAGTCAATGGCAGCATTCCGAGTGTTCCTGGGCTCTGCTTCTGTCTGGTTTTGCAGCCCACAGTTCTGCACCTGCCCTGTGTTAGAGCACAGGTAACTGTGCTTATCTGGCCCATTCCTTGTTTTGGTCCAGGAAGTACTTTTTGCCTTGGAGGTCCTTTTTCTTACAAAATTGTACTGTGTGTTCAAGTGCCTGCCAAACTCCTTGGATTAAGGGTTTCCTCTGCCCTCTTCCCTTTTAGCAGGTAGCTGAGAGTCCTGCACCGTGGGATGTGTATGTGTGTGTGTGTGCGCACACGCGTGTGCCTGTGTGTCTGTGCGTCTGCGTCACCAGCCTTCTGTTAGGGCTGACTGGTAAGGCTGAGGCTTGTACTATGCCTGTACATGGTAAGCACCGTATGAGCTTGTGTTCCTATTTCATTGTCACTCTGGGGCTGCCTGACTTTGGGATGAGCAATGCAGGTCCCCGTCTAGAATGCAGTGAGCTGCGTCCTGGGTATGGTGGGTGGGCCTGAACTCGGTATGGGGACCTGTTTGTGAGCCTGACCCATCCATTTCTTTGGGAGGGTAGTGTCTGTGAGCCTCAGTAACCTCTCCCGGGAAATCCACTGCCCTAGGCCCAATGGAAAGACTGAGTTGGGTCCATGGGCCGTGTGTACAAGGGGGCCTCTCGTCCCCTGCAGTGTATCACAAGGGAGGTGAAGCTGCTGGGCCGAGCGCAAGCCTGGCCTTCTCGCCATTGGTCTTGGATTTGCTTCCTTCAGGAAACCTCTCTGCAGGCAGTGTTGACCTTTTGGCCTTTGTCTCTTTGCAGGCAGGTGACAGCAGGGACATGTCTCGGGAGATGCAGGATGTAGACCTCGCTGAGGTGAAGCCTTTGGTGGAGAAAGGGGAGGTGAGTGGAGATCTTCCTGGCTACCCCATCACAGGCACATGTGCACATAGACACACACAGGCACACTGGAGCTCACACTCCACTTATGGGCATGCAAACACTGCAGAGATACACATGTACACAACATACAAACATGCACACACACGTACACAGCATACACAGACACACATGCATACACACATAACACGTGTATCCACTGCTTCCTTGAAATGCACAGTTGTGAGAGGCTCTGGTTCAAGTCCCATAGGATTGGGGCTGGGCCCCTTGCCCACTTCTCTGGGCCTTTCTGCTGTCATTTGTAATGTGGGGGCGTCGAACCAGAGGTTCCCTCAGCTTTCCTGTCTCTAACATTCTGTGGTTATAGAAGATGCAACATGGGGCCCAGTTGCCCGTGGGGACTGCCTGCCTCAGCTCTGATTAAAGCTGCATACCCTGGGGCCACACCGTCTGGGCCTAAATCCCAGCTGTGACACTTTGCAGCTTGGTGTCCACTTGCAAACCTGTCAGTCTCTTCGTGTTCTAGTTCTTCATCTGTAAAATGGTGACATTAGGACTTACCTCATGGGGCCAAGCGAGGATGGAGCGACCTAATTCATAGGGAGCAGTTAGAACTTTGCAATAGAGGAGATGAGCAATGCATAGTCGCTTCTTCGCTTGCTGTTATTATCTTTTTGGGCAAACCTCTTCTGTCAACAGAGTCCTTCCTGTTGGAAACAGAGGCCCCTGTCCTATAGGCTGGGCTGGCAGGGCCCATCCTGGGCTGATTGTTCTGATGATGAATGAACCTTTACATTTGCACAGTTGACATTGTAGCTTCAAAACATGTTCACATCCCAATTCTCACTGAGCCTCATAACTGCCTCTGATGATATGTCTTTTTAAAAATGTGGAAGCTTTGGTCCAAAAGTGAAGTTAGTCTAAAGCCAACTAAATGCTTTTAAAAATGATAATTACCATGCACTAACCACATCCTGCATGCCTGCTTCTCCGCCAACTGTATTTCGGCTTTGGTTCATGCAGGTCGCAGGTTCTGTGATTGTACTCATTTTGTGGTGGAGGGAGTTGAGTCTTAGGGAGGTTAATTTGTCTTCTTTGCATAGTTACAAAGTGTGGGACATGGAATCAAACCCAGGCCAGCTGACAGTGGTGAAAAGACTGTTCATTTAATTTCCTTATGACTCTACATGTGAATGATTTGTTTTAGGTTCATAATTTCATAGACTTTTCTTTAAAAATGTGTGAGGCAACTATCTCTTTTCACCTTTTGCTGTTTAAAAAAAAAAAAAAAACAGCACGCAAAAAACTGGTCCTAGACAGGAAGGGGATTGGCCAAGTTCATTCAGATAGCTGGTACAACTAGAATTCGGAACCAAGCCTGGGGAAGCTACAGAATACTTGCTATCATTCCACACTAGGGGTCTGCGAATCTTTTCTGCAAAGGGTCAGATAGTAAATATCTTAGACACTGAAGGCCACATGATCTCTGTTGCAACCAGTCAACTTTGCCATTATAGCAAGAAAGCAGCCATAGACAGTATGAAAGTGAATGTAGTTGCTGTGTTCCAGTAAAAATTTAAAACATGTGGTGAGGCAGATTGTAGTGTGCCAACCCCTGCTGTATACTATGCAGGTTCTAAATCCATGTCCTCTTAACTCTGGGTCTGTGACATAGTCTTCTGAAACAATCAAACAAAAACCTCTAGGTAGAACAAATACATATCACCGTATTCTTATTTCTCCCTTTTAAAAAAACCCTGTGAAAATAGTATCCCACACTTTTCTTTATTCACTGAATATTTCTGGGAGCTCTTTTCAACATCAGTCCACAAACCATGTGCTTTTCTCTTTTTAGGTACATAGTATCCCACCTCATGTTTTTGCCCAGTGCCCAGTATGTGAACACCTATGTCTTTCCAGCCTTGTGCTATTATAAACAGCGCTGCAAGAAATTCGCACCCTTGTATCTTTCATGTGTGTCATTCCATTCATGTGCAGATACAGCCCTAGAAAAAAGTTCTGAGAAGTGGCATCGTTGGGTCCAAGGGTGAATGCATTTAAAACAATATTTTTTATTTATTTCAGGCAGCCTACTGGAATCCTTACAACATTTTATATATGAAACACATCACTAAGAGCTTATCCACTCAGGGTTACATGCCAGTGCATCTCTCAGTGAATATTTACCCTTTCTTTCAAGGTTTAGATGGAAATAAATTCCTTTCATTTCCTTAGATTGACTCAGCAAAGTGTTTAGAGTTGGACTGAACTATTGGGAAGTTCTTCCTTGTGTCTGTCCGCAATCTGGATTGCCACTGCACTCTGCTGACGTTTTGAAGTTTGATGCTTGTTGTACAGAATGGCTTTCTCCATTCTTTCCCACCAGTACACACTCACGTGCACATATACACACACAGGGCAATGGTATAGGTGCCAGCCACGTTTGCTTCCACTTGAATTTACCCAGAGTCCCTGATGTTCTTGCCCACAGCCCAGGGGATGTGGAGCTATTTGAATCCCCAGCACGAGGGCCTCTGTTGTCATCTAGTCTTCCAATCCCTGCCGTCTAATGGGGGCTCCATTCCATCATCCTGTTCCCCTCATCACTTTTGCATTTTGCTCTGCTGAGCTGTCTTCTTTTCTGGAGGTTTGTGGTGGGTGAGGCTGGGGCTCAGTTTTCACAGTGTTGGGACCCCGTCTCTGTGTCAGGAGGAGGAAAACATGCCAGCAACATCTGTTAGAAATGTTGGCCAGCCAAGACTCCAGTTGGTCCTCCGAGTCACGCTTTCACCAGGCCAGAGGGGACATGGGACTTTTCTCTGTCTTCCTGGGCCTGTCCTGCCATGGACAACTCTGGTAAAAGATAGAATTTGGGCTGAAACTCAGATTTTTTTTTTGAGATGGAGTTTCGCTCTTGTTGTCCAGGCTGGAGTGCAATGGTGTGATCCAGGCTCATTGCAACCTCTGCCTCCTGGGTTCAAGGAATCCTCCTGCCTCATTCTCCTGAGTAGCTGGGATCACAGACATGTGCCACCATGCCTGGCTAATTTTGTATTTTTAGTAGAGACGGGGTTTCTCCATGTTGGTCAAGTTGGTCTCGAACTCCCAACCTCAGGTGATCCACCTGCCTCGGCCTCCCAAAGTGCTGAGATTACAGGTATGAGCCACTGCACCCAGCCTGAAACTCAGAATTTTTAGATTGGGGGAAATGCTTAGAGGTCTCCACTGCCTCTTCTACTCAAAAGAGATTGAAATTTGATCCAGGTCCAGATGACAGCAGCCATAGAAAAATTGTAAGGAGGACCGTGATGTGGTCAGCTTTGAGTTTTAAAAGTATAGCGCACGGGTGGAGCCAGGGAGACCAGTTAACAGTCAGATATCAAATTTCTGTATCTCTCAAGCTTGTCATCAGCTTAGACTTTCAGATTTTTATCTGTCAAGGCTATTGTCAGAAAGGAATCCAGTTAATGTGTCTGCTTTTCTGCTGGACTTCTATTTTGCGATGAAAAGGAAAGTCTGGGTTGGCCGCAGTGGCTCAACCTGTAATCCCAGCACTTTGGGAGGCCGAGGCAGGTGGATCATGAGGTCAGGAGATCGAGACCATCCTGGCTAGCATGGTGAAACCCCATCTCTACTAAAAATACCACAAAAAAAAAAAAAAAAAAAAAAAGCTAGGTGAGGTGGCGGGTGCCTGTAGTTCCAGCTATTCAGGAGACTGAGTCAGGAGAATGGCGTGAACATGGGAGGCGGAGCTTGCAGTGAGCCGAGATCGCACCACTGCACTCCAGCCTGGGCGACAGAGCGAGACTCAGTCTCAAAAAGAAAAAAAAGAAAAGAAAAGGAAAGCCTGCCTTTGTGAGGAATTAGGGAGACCCTCACAAAGGAGGGAGCATAGTTACAGATTCAGGGCGTAGGAAGGCCCATACGTCCCAACATTATTTCTCTTACAGAGGACACAGATGAAATTGACAATCTTTTTTTATCTTTCCACAGACCATCACCAGCCTCCTACAAGAGTTTGATGTCCAGGCAAGTAGAGGATGTGGCTTTCCTTCCCCTTCCTCATCCCATCTTTCTTTTTCCTCTTTCTTTCCATTGGTTTAAGTAGATCATTCTGCACATGTTGTGGGCAAGGGGAGAGAAGGCAGTGGTCTCAGCTAGGTCCTCACCCTCAGCTGCTGCTCCCAGACAGAAGCTGACTTGAGTGCTGGCCAGAGAAGCAAGAACCAGTCACTTCCCACGAAAGCAGAAGACACCTCCTGTTTCAGCCCCAAATAATTGGCCAGAATGGTGGGACGTGTGTGGGGAAAATGGTGTGACGCTGGGCTGGCTTGGGACCCTGTGAGGGGAGGGAACGGGAGCAAAAGCTTGATGTTCTTGGCTCTGCTTAGGAAACTGAAACCAGCCTTCTCTGTGGTTTACTGGCCCAGAACTGAAGTATCTCCATCCCCACTCAGGATTGCAGGGCGTGCCAGGGGGTGCAGCTCAGCTGTGTCCAAGAACAGGCTCACAGGAGAACAGACTGGGCTCTCTCAGCTGAGGGCTGGGTCAGAACTTCAGGAACTCTAAGTCCTGGACTCGTTAGCCCCAAGCTCGGGTGGGTCCGGTGCTGTGCTGGGCTCTGGAGGGTGGGGCAGAAAGCCTGAGCATATGGCGAGCTTGTGGTCTCCGTGAAGAAGGACAGGCGCGCTCCTGGACCAGCCAAAGGCGGCTGAGATGTTCTCACCTGAACATCTACCTGTGTGTTGCACAGGTGTCCCCAGTTTGGGACCCATTCTGTGCTCCGCATCTCACTCCTCTGTTCTATCTCCTTACCTCAAAACAACTCCACTTTTCCTCTTGAATCTCTTATTTCATAAATGCTCCCCGATCCGTCCCGAGGTGAGGAATCTTGCACTGTCTTTGGAAGGAAGGGAAAGGATGGGAGAGGGGCTGGAAGCATTGGCTAGTAGATCATCGAGGCTTTCGATACCGCCCCCAAGGTGTGTATTCTCTCCTCATCCTGGTTGTGTCAGGCTGTCCCTAGAGATCCACCTTGACCTCAGTGTTTAAGAAGAACAAAGGGCCAGGTGCAGTGGCTCACACCTGTAATCCCAGCACTTTGGGAGGCTAAAGCACGCAGATCACCTGAGGTCAGGAGCTCAAGGCCAGCCTGGCCAATATGGAGAAACCCTGTCTCTACTAAAAATACAAAAATTAGCCAGGCGTGGTGGTAAGTGCCTATAATTCCAGCTACTTGGGAGGCTGAGGCAGGAGAATCCCTTGAACCTGGGAGGCGGAGGTTGCAGTGAGCCGAGATTGCGCCATTCACTCCAGCTTGGGGAACAAGAGTGAAACTCCATCTCAAAAAAAAAAAAAATAGAAGAAGAAGAAGAAGAAGAAGAAGAGAGACAGCATTGGGAGCTGACTTGCCTGAGGTCACTCAGCAGTGATTGGGGAAGTGGTGCCAGACTCTGGGCCTCGCCTCTTCCAGCCCTGAGAACTTCCCTTGCTGCTTGTGTTGGTTTTAGTGATGTTGGTGAGGGCTTCCTACCCACCAGGCACTGTGCTGAGAGCTTCCCGGCTAATATCTCATGTAATACCTCAATATCTCATGATAACATGAGAGGCACCATTAGCCTTATTTTTCAGATGGGTAGACTGAGGCCGGAGTGGAGGGACCGGGAGCCACACTCAGGTCTGCCTGACCAGGAAGGAAGTCCATGTTCTTCCTGCACCACTCGTGTGCTGAGGTCCAGGCTTCTCCCATCCCGTTCCTCTCTGTGTTGCAGGACGCTGGGCATGCGAAGGTGCTCCAGGAGGGTGGGAGGTGAATGCACTATCTTGAGGTTTATCAAGTCCAAGCCTTCATTTTACAGCTGGAGAACCTGGGAGGGACAGAGAAAAGGAGAAGTTACTCCTTCAGGGTGGCATGGTGGGGCAGCTAAGAGTATGGCAGCGGATCCTCTTTTTCATCCTCTTGAGAATGGGGAATAATGCGCCCAGGGCAGTCAGAGCTGCAACAGACGCAGTGGCTGCAGCACCAGCACCATGGCCTTGGTTGTTTGGTTCTCTGAGCTGAGAACAGCTGGAAGTTAGTCCCAGGGGTCATCTGCTCATTCAGGGATGGGCCGGGCCACACCAGCCTCCCTCAGCCTGATCGAAGCTGCCCTTGCCAACCTTCCCTGTGGCTGAAATGTCAGCTCCTTGTGTTCCCCAGGGGAGCGGCTTGCTGGCACTGAGGTTGTATCTTCCTGCAGTGGGGATGTGATCGTCCATCCTCCTCAGGTGAAAGCCCCATTCCAGAGCCAGGAAGAGTGAACCGCAAGCCCCATGGATGCCCTTGCCTGGTGATTGACCTAGCGCAAGTTGCTTCACCTCCATTTCCCCATCTGTGAAATGGAGACAGTGCTCCAGCCTTGTTAAGTGGCATTGGAGAGAGGACACTGACGAGGGCCAGTGATGTGGTGCTTCCCGCATCAGTACTGGGCCAAACATCACATACCCTATCCACTAGCTATCGTGGGGTGTTTCCCTAATTATTTTTGTTGCTGTGGAAAAATACACATAACATCCAATTTACCATCTTAACTACTTTTAAATGTACAGTTCGGTAATATTAAGTATGTTCATATTACTGTGCAACTGTCACTATCGTCCATCTTCAGAACTTTATGTATTTTTACGTTTGTTTACACAGAGTCTTGCTCTGTCATCCAGACTAGAGTGTAGTGGTGCGATCTTGGCTCACCGCAACCTTTGCCTCCTGGGTTCAAGCAATTCTCATGCCTCAGTCTCCTGAGTGGCTGGGATTACAGGTGGCCGCCACCACATCGGGCTAATTTTTGTATTTTTAGTAGAGATGGGTTTTTCCATGTTGGCCAGTCTGATCTCGAACTCCTGACCTCAAGTGATATGCCTGCCTCAGCCTCCCAAAGTGCTGGAATTACAGGCTTGAGCCACTGCACCCCCAGAACTTTAAAACTTGCAGAGCTGAAACTCTGTCCCATTAAACAGCTCCTCATTCTAGCTTCATGCAGTCACCTTTCAATTTTCTGTCTCTGTGATTTTGATTACTCTAAGTACTCATATAAGTGCAATCATATACTGTATTATTATTATAAAACTGTATTTGTTTGCATTGATTTGTTCTTTGCCAGTGTCTAGCTGGTATAGGTTAGCAGCATGTCCTCAAGGTTCATCCTTGTCGTAGCAGGTGTGAGCATTTCCTTCCTTTTTAAGGCTGAATCATATTCTATTGTATGTATGACCCACATTTTGCTTATCCATTTGTCCATTGGTGGACACTTTGGGCACTTTGGGCTATTGTGAATAATAGCCTGCTGTGAACATGCACGTATAGATATCTCTTTGAGATCCTGCTTTCAGTTTTGGGGGCATATACCCATTGCTGGAGGTATTAGTCCATTTTCAATCTGCTATAAGGACATATCAGAAACTGGGTAATTTATAGAGAAAAAGAGGTTTCACATGACTGGGGAGGCCTCGCATTCATGGTGGAAGGTGAAGGAGGAGCAAAGGCACGTCTTATGTGGCGGCAGGCACGAGCATTTTTGCAGGGGAACTGCCCTTTACAAAACCGTGAGATCTCTTGAGACTCATTCACTATCACGAGAACAGCACAGGCAAAACCTGCCCCCGGGATTCAATTACCTCCCGTTGGTTCCCTCCCACGACATGTGGTAATTGTGGGGGCTACGATTCAGGATAAGATTTGGGTGGGGACACAGCCAAACCCTATCACTGGATCATATGGTTATTTTGGATTTTAAAATCTTGGTTGTCAATTCTGAGAAACCTAGAAAGCATAGTTTATTTGTTCCCTGTGAAGATAATTCCTCACATTTGTGTTTCTTTGGAAAGTCTGCAAAACACTTTTGCATTCTCCCATCTCAGGACACAGGCAACTGAGAGAACAGAGAATAGGAGCTCTTGCCCCTACTCCCAGGGAGGTCAACCTATGTGGCTCAGGCTGGGGTCGGTTAAGGAGCTGCCCCTTAGAACATCATTAAAGTGGGGACCACACAGAGAAGCCTTTGGAAGGACAGAGCAGAGGTCAGGATGAGGTCTCCCAGCATCCTGCACTAGCCTGGGCTGAGCCCTCTGAGTTAATCCCCCGAGCTGTCCTATGAGGTCGGGGCATTTTTCCCTGTTGTGCTTTCCTTTGTTTCTTTAACAAATGCCCACTTTGTGCCTGGCCTTAGTTTGGGTGCTGGGGATGCAGTGATGAGCATGACAGGCAGTGACCTGTGTTTTCAGGAACCTACATTCTGGAATAATAGCTCAGTATAGCCGAGCGCAGAATGCGTGCCTGGCAGCATGCCAAATGTGCCCCATGGGTGCTTACAGCAATCCTGTTCCCATCCTACGGAGAGAGAGGACCTGAAGCACAGAGAGGTTAGGGAACTTGCCTGAGATCGCAGAGCTGGAAAGGGAACCTCAAGCTGTGTGCTTCCAGGGCACATATTTGAAACCAATCCAGATTCCCTAGAAGAAGGAGGCAAACAAACATACAAATAAACATATGTGAGAATTCCAGCTTCTGTAGGTGCTTTGAAGAGAATAGTGAAGGGTGATACAGAGCCAGGTGATTGATGGGAGAGGGCATGGCTGGGGTGTTGTCTTAGGTTGAGGCTTTTTTAAGTCATGAACCTAAAAGATAGATGAACCTAAAAGATAGATGGAGCCAGTCACGTGACAAAGAGAAGCCTGGGGGTAGATCATTCCAGGCGGAGGTAACAGCACAAGCAAAGGCCTTTCTGATCTGGATTCTGAAATTTCCAAGGGCAAAAATGTGTTATTCCTGTAAGCTGTTAACAGACTCAGTATTCCCAGTAAGTCACAATATTTGAGCTGAAATCTGAGTGTTGAATGACACTTTTTCAAGGTTGTTACCAAAAGAAAATCTTTGTATAGAACCGTATTCATTTAGATTTGGCTTCTTAGATTTGAAGGTGTTAGGGACTCATGAGATTGATGAAAGCATCCCCCAGATTTTCAGCAGTCTCCAAAATCTTGGGTGTAGGGTTGCTGTAGAATTTCCTTCAGAAGATGCGGTGCAATATGACAGACGGAAGCTCTCTGGGGTCTGATAGGTTACAGGGCTAGGAACCGAAAAGGACAGAGCTTTGGTCAAGGGGGCCTACAGGGCTTATCAGCCCGGGGACTGGTCAGCATGCTCTGACCTCAGATTTACACAGGAGCTCCAGCAAAGTGACAGGACAGCACCTGCCCGCCATGCACTTCGGTGTCCTCTGATGAGCCAGGCCAGTACCGAAGGCCTCCCACGCTCTCTTGTTGAACCTTTGGGGATCTGTACCATCATCCTTTATAGATAAGGAAACTGAGACTTTCCTAGGGACAGCAGCTGTGAAGTGGGCCACATTGAGCCCAGGGCTGTCTGATGCAGACAGTTCTCTCAACCGCATTGCTTGAGTACAGCCCTGTTCCTACAAAGGCTAATCAAGCCATTTTGGACTAGATTCTGGTTCACCTTTGCCACGTCTGCTTGTCAAAAGATCTGGCCAAGCAGATAATCTAAACAATACTTCACTGGGCTTATGTTTAGCCTACTGAGGAGGATTTGTTGTAGGACTCAAGAGTTGATGTGCCTTAATGGCAAATGGATTTTATCTATTCATTTAGTTGATTTCTTACCTGCTTGTTAAAATAGGGCTCCCTCCTGGGCAGTTCTTCCCCCTGGGCATAGCTTCCCCCCTGGTTCAGTCTAAGGAGTCTTGAGTCGCTTTATTTTGTGTATCTGAAAGCAGTCGATGTTATTCCTTGAAAAAGAATGACTGCTTCCGCACTTTGACTAACTCAGGCAGATTCCTACTTCCTTTCCCAATGTAGTCAATAATTTAGGCTTTTTTGTTTTTGTTTTTGAAATGAATCAAAACACACACACTGAGCCCAGAGCTTGGCACTGAGGAGCTGCTGGTGGAGTCTGTGTTGAGCTGCTGGGTGGCCTGTCTCAGGAGACAGCTCGCCTGCCAGAGCAGATGGCATCAGGCCTTATCTCTCTGTCGCTGGCATCACCTTTAGGTGGTCTCTGTGTTTTGTCCTGGGTGATGTTTGGGCAAAGTGATTGGTGATTTGCATATGAGGTTCTGCCAGCGCTGTCAGTCCCCCCCTGGCTCCTGTTCCTGGAAAGATTCCGGAACCCTCAGAAAACGGGGTGGGCGGGCTTCTGGCCTAGGTGTCGGGGTGGGCGGGCTTCTGGCCTAGGTGTCAGGGTGGGCGGGCTGCTGGCCTAGGTGTTGGGGTTGCAGGAAGGACACGGTCTGATCTGGCTCTGCTGAGAGGCCTCCGGCATCAGGTTTTAGGCAATTGTGTTTGCAAATTTGAGGAGTAGGGAGGGTGGGAGTGTTTTGGGTTCCAGCTTCGCTTCTTTGGCTATAATTCTAGAGTCTAAGACTTCTGCTCCAGACGGGAGCTTTGTGGAAGGCCACCTGAGGGAGGGAAGAGGAGGAAGAATGAATATTTGCATACTCCTTGTCTCAGGGCTTCCCTGCCAAGGTGAGGGGTGTTGGCCTCTTTTGCAGATGAGAGACCCATTTGAAGATGTTAGAGAACTTGCCAGAGGGTGCTGTTGAGATACTCCTGGATTTAGATCCATCTGCTTCCGAAAAAATGTTATAGTCAAGGAAGTTGTAGTGGGTGGCCTCTCTTGAGCTCTGCTGTATGTCAGATACCATGCTGGGCCCTTTCCCTGCATCTGCTCATGTGATCCTCATGAAACTGTGTTGAGGGAGGTATCCTTGCCATCCTCGTTTTATGTTGAAGATACGAGGCCCAGAAAATCTGAAGGATTTGCTCAGTGTCACGCCACAATGAGATAGATGGCGAAAGCTGATTGAGTCCGCACGTCTAGAGCCAAAGTGAATTTAACAGGTTTTGGGGAAGGGACAGCAGAATTGACTTCATCACCCATAAATTGTATCTTGTGGACCGGGTGACTTTCTGTGGCTTCAAATTGCTTTTTCTGCTGGATTTGCTGCTTCTAATTCCCTCCACCTGGATCTGGAGTTATTCAGATGGTTAGATTTGATTTGGTTTCCATGGGAATCTGTGTTTGTGTGCTCACCAGGGCTCCCTGAGAAGTGAGCTGATGTTACCCACGGGGCCTCGGTGTGGAGTGGTGGAGGGGGCTGGGGCAGTACCAGGGCTGGGCGGGGGCTCCAGAGGTCTGGCTCCTGTTCTGCTGCGAGGCCTCTTGTTCGGCAGAGCTGAGCTGGTCTTGGGGATGTACGATCCCATTCAGGGGGGCTGTTTTCCCTCCTCTTTTTGGAAGCAGACCAGCTCACAGGGAAAATGGAAATGGTGACCTTTTGCTAATTTCTCTCTTTCCACACAGTTGCTTCTTGTTTTCATGCCCCATGACTGAAGGTGGGCAGAGCTCAGACAGAAGCCTGGAAATCCTCAACTCGCCATTTCCCAACCTCGCCCTCCCCCAGCCCTACTTCCTAGCAAAGCCACTGGGACTTAGAGCAAGCCCTTCGGGTGACAGATGGTGGGAACACTCATCTGGATCAGCGCAAAATGAGGCTTTGGAAAATAAACACAGTGTGCTTCTTCTGCAGTTCTGCTGTGGGTTTCCTAGGAGCAGCCTCCAATAGAACAGGAGAGGTAGGGCTCATACCAGGGCCTCTGAGGTGTGTCCAGGCCAGGCTCTGCCAGGCTGACCTCACTCATCTCTTGGCGTCCCAGAAAGGGTGCAGTGAGCAGAAGCGAGTGCAGACCCAGCCCTGTCATTTGCTACTCGCGTGTCCCTGGCCACTCGCTTGACCTCCCTGGGGCTTAGTTTCCTAATCTGTGAAACAGTGGGGAGCATCGGTGTCCCTGAGCGCACTGCAGACACTGAATGCACACAGCAGCGGGCTCAGCTCACAGGTCTTTGTCGCCCTCCCCTGCTCCATGGATGCCGGGGTCTGCTCCATCTCTTCACCCTAATCCAAACAAAGACGTTCTTCCTAATTCTTCTTTCCTTGGAGAACTGAGGTCTTCAGTGTGGGTTCCAGTTGCATGCTGTATTCCCAGGCTGACACCCTCTGCCCACAGCAGTCTGTTCCCTGACTCCGTGTAACTTTGTTTAATTCTCTTGACCTTGTGTCAACATGAAAGAAGCCTGGGGAATGAAGTGAGAAGTGACAGGCCCAGCTTGACCTCTGGAAGGTCTTCCATTGTGTGTGGCTTGCAGGGGAATCATGACTTTGGAAGCCCAAGGACCTATCTATCTTAAATCTGAACTCTGTTATCTTGTTGGGCACCTGTACTTCAGCCCCGGAGGCTATCTGTTCAATGGCTGTCATGATATAGCACAGGAGACAAAGCTGGCTTTATTGAACTTGCTTAGTAAGTGGGTGGCTGTCTTTTTATCGTGTTCCTCCTGGCTACACACACCTCCCCCAGTTATCTCTGGTACTTTATGTGTTCTTTACTCTTTTTTTTTTTTTTTTTTTTTAAGACAGGGTATCCCTTTGTTGTCCAGGCTGGAGTGTAGTAGTGCAATCTCGGCTCACTGCAACTGTGACCTCCCGGGCTCAAGTGATCCTCCCACATCAGCCTCCCTAGTAGCTGGGAGTATAGGCATGAGCCACCATGCCTGGCTAATTTTATTTTTTGTAGAAAGGAGGTCTCACTATGTTGCAGACGCTGGTCTCAAACTCAAAGTTACAGGTGTGAGCCATCACACCTGACCTGTGTTTGTTACTTAATGGAATGGATCATTAAGATGAGTGGCACTGCTGTGGCTGCCCCTCCTCCTCCATGGGCACAGGAGATGAACCAGGAAAATATAGGGGGAGGAGTGTATCATTTTATGAAAAGATGGTGGGGAGGGGGCAGGCCCCTGACATTTTCACTTGAGCCTCTGTTCCCATGGTTTGCCTTTCTTGCTGCCGTGGGCCTTGACTTGATGCCGATGAGCCACAGTCAGCTTCCTGGCCTGCTCTTCCAGAGGGCACCCTGAGTGGTCTGGCCATGCTTGGACCCCAAGGCTTGTCAGACTGAGGGAGGGGTCGCCCAGCCCACCAACTGACTTAGAGCCTGGGTACGCGGTCATCCTCTTAGAGCCCGGGACGGTCGGCATCTGGCCAGGGCCTGCTGGGAAGGAGGGGATTACCGGGGGCAGTGGGGAGACAGTCACAGCTGGTCTCCAGAGCCCCTCCGGATCATCCAGAGAGTTGACTTAAGCCAGCGGGGCTGGCCCTGGCAGCTTCACACTAATCACTCTGGAGCAGTTGTCCATAACAGCTGACGTGGAGGGAAACGCCGCAGTTTGCAAAACACGATCAGGTCTGTCCCATGGTTTTAGTCTTGGGAGTATCTCAATGGAACAGGAGGCCTTGTCATTGACCTCAGCTTACAACTGATGGCAGGGATTGTCAGAGAAGGCTGATAACTTGGCCAGGGGCATGTGGTGGTTATAACATTAGGATAAGTATTGCTCAAAAAACAGTGCTGTAACAAGGAAATGTTTGCTATTCTCACCAGCCTAAAAAACTAACACCTCGGGCTATGAATGTCACCCAGCCCTGCTGGAGTTAGTCCTTAACAGCTTCCTGCTGTCACCTGAGCGTGCGGCTTTGGTCCTCAGATTGTAGGATGGCCACCGAACCCCCGAGCATCTCATCCATGTCCCAAGTAGGATGCAGGTGGGAGGGTGAAAGGACAAGAATCAAAAGATCAAGTTTGATCCTTTTAAAAAAACTCTCCTTGAAGCTGCAGGAATTTCTGCTGGCATCTCATTGGCCAGAACTGAACCTCCTGACCGTCCTTGGTTTCAAGGGAGTTGAATAAGGAAGGGGACCACTTTATCAGGCACTTGGCTTCTTAGTACAGCAGTTGGAATTCTATCCTCAAAAAGATGGGAACAACAGATGTTTGGGATGCCAACCAACAGAGTCTGCCATAGTTTTAAAGCTCCCAAGCCAGGATTGACAGCCAAAGAGATGAAATCTTCAAGGCATAGTGTTAGGTCCTATTTCCCCACTTGACAGCTTACAGGCGGTGTAGACCATAGTGGTAGGTGCCATGTTTGCTACTTGCCAGCATACAGGCAGTGTAGACTATAGATCTCTTAAGTGCACCCTCCGGGCCAGACTCTGTCTGTTGGAGAGCCAGCCTTTCCCTCTAGGAATTGGTGGTCTGGCTGGGGAGGCAGCTGTTACATGTATATTTGTAATTGTGGTTGTGCTGCAAAGAAGAGAACAGGGTTTGCATGGCGTGTGTATGGTGGGTAGCAGAAAGGAGGTGATGTCTGATGTCTGTGCTGAGGTGTTTCCAATGCTGGCACACTTCCTCACAAAGACACACATGCCTGCAGTTTGGGGGCAGGTGCCTGTTTTAGGAGGATAGGAGCAGCGGATATTATTTCTCGATTCTGTTTGGTAGTGTAACAGCCTGTGCTGCAGGGATGGCCAGTCCTTGGAGACGCTAGGGAGGTACAAGTGTTCTGCAGTCAAATAAGTGTGGGGAATCTGACTTGCTGCATCCCCCTTTAGGGAGTCACAGTGCACGTGGCAGTGAAAGGTTCCTTCCCCTCTTTTGCCCGGCACAGAATGTGAAACAGGATGATAAAGAGAACAGGCTTTGGATGCAGACATCCTAATCCAAGCTTGATTCAGATCCTGCCCCACTATTCCAGCTGTGTGGCCTTGGATGAAGTCCTTAATCTCTCTCAGCCTCAGCTTTCTCATCTCTGCAGTGGTTGTTGCATGTGTTTAATGAGAAAACACGTGTGAGAGACTCAGAGCGGGCATGGGGTAAGATGCAGTGGCAGTTTATTACTGCCCCCATCCCTGCCATCACCTCTAGACTTGAGAGAGCAGCTTTCTAGACTCTTCTAGAGCAGGTGAGAGGAAAGTGTGTGCAGCCGGGTTTTTGCCTTTTCGTCGTCTTGTCTGAATCAGGCCTTGTGAGCAGGGTCTTCTGTGGCCTGGTCCTGAGCTGTGGAAGAGCTGGGTGTGGGGCTCTGGATGGTGGAGAAGTTGTGTTTGTGTTGCCAGCCTTGTCCCAGCCAGAAATTGGGGGTCCCTGATGAGCCCCGAGACAGGCACTTTGCTCTCTCAGGCAAGAGGATGAACAGTGCACCTTGCAGTTCTGATGTTCTGGGTTCCTTGTGCTTTCTCTTTGGGAAAACGTGGAAGACACGGGACGGGTTCCTCTCTCCAGAACACTGAGTGATTTATCCCGGCAGGGACAGAAGGACAGAACATTCCTTTGGGACTGAATAGGACAAAGGCCTGTGTTTGTGAGTGTTGTAATTCTCCCATTCAATCTCAGACAGTCTTCCTGACTGGCTTAGAACCGCGTGCGTGCACGTGCGTTTGTTGGTGGGTGTGTTTGTTAGGAGGGTGTGTGTGTGTGACTTAGGGGATGGGACTTGGGCACAGGTACAGCACTTGCTTTTTTTCTCCTCCTTCTGTGTGTGCCGGAGGTCCAGGAACTGAGTGGAGGACCGATGGGGGCCAGCAGACCCTGGCACAAAGGAGCAAGGGCCCAGTGGAGAGAGTTCGAATCCCAGTTCTACCACCACAAGCCTATGACCTTGGGAGAGTCCCCTCAACTTCTTTACCTGTAAAATGGGATTGATGGGCCTCCCGGTGGCATGGAGGTCTGATACCCTGCCTTAGTCTTCGTAGACGCTTAGCAAATGTTCTCCCTCACCTCTGCTCACCTATGCCTGGGAGGCAGCCCTGCCCCTGCGTGACTGCCACCACTTCACTTCCACTTTCTCAAATGGGGTCTTTGTCCTTCCCACCAAGGCAAGCAATGTCGAAAGCCTCTTTTTTGAGTCCTGCTCAGGCTGAGGTTTGGGGCAGTGTTGAGGCAGCAGCCAGGGTCCTGACACTCCTCATGAGCTGGAGTGAAGCATTGGTGCCCTGTTAGGCTCTCACCAACCCTGGCGGTCTTATCAGGAGGGAGCTGAGCATCTCATGGCCAATCCAGGAGCAGAGTGGGGAAGAGCCCAACATGGATTGATGCCCTCAGGAGATAAAGTTCCTTCCTAGTGGGTAATGCTCACCATTATCTGCCAGGATCAGATCTTTTATCCAGCAGATACCGGGTGCCCACTGAGAGCAGGCAGCTGTGCAGAGGTCTGTGGACAGAGCAGCAAATGAGACCCAGGTAGCCTTTCCTTCTTGGACTTGGAAGGATAGACCCTCCAATTTAGTTCTGGTTCCATGGCTGTATATTTTAAGACCTTCAAAGAGATGAGTCAGAAATCTGCTGCGCACCCGCCACCCCGGGGGCTGCCAGGGACATTCTTGATGCCAGCTGGGGTGGCATGTCCCATACCTGCCACCACATTAGCACCCTCTGCTGCCCGTACCAGGAGTCCCCTTCCTGCCTAGTGCTGTGCTCTGGGCTCTGTGCAGGTGACTCCTCTCCCGCTATGGAGCCTGGGGTGCAGGCGGCTCTCCCAGCTCAGGGGTGAGGACCTGGAGGCTCAGAGGTTGGGGAGTGGTAGGACTTGGTGGGAACACCGCCTGCCCTGGCCTGTCTTTTAGAGGGAGCCATGTGGGCCAGCTGGGGAGACAATGAAGAATGTGCCCCCACAAACAAATAGACCTTTGTTCCCATAGTGGCTTCAGGGCCAGGCTGGGCCCAGCAGATGATCTGTGGCCCCCGCTGGAAGCTGGGCCACTGCTCCCTCATCTATGGATTTTTCCAATGCCTGTTATGGGCAGGAAAGAAGCGTTGGGCCCTGAGGGGCAGAGACTGGGGAAAGGAGATGGGGCTGAGCTCTTTGTGCCAGGGGACTTACGGTGTTGGGGGCTAATGCAGGTGCCAGGATGACCCTGTGCTGGGCGGGCCCAGGTGCTCCCAGGGAGCTGGGCCTGGCTCTGTACAGTACATTCTTTATACATCACCACCCTCCCCTGGTAACCACTGCCGCATCTCTGCCATTCAGGAACAGGGAACTTCTAGGTAACCTTGAGGAGGGCGGAAACCCAGGGCAGGTGAGTGGAAGTGGCCATTGAGAAAGAGTCAGGACCACCCTCTGCAGGAGTTTAGATGAACATGGCAGGTGAGAGATTGGTCCATGAGTGAGCTGGAGTGCTTGTCTCCTTTCTGCAGAAGCATGATGGTGGCCTGGGGGTGGCTGCCTTCGGGGTTCTTCAAGTGGGTGTCGGGAACCCTTGCACTCTTCCACTGGGGAGGGGGAGGTGGTGATTTCTTGTTGGAAACTCAGTACGGAGCTTCCATACACTGCGGGGGAGCCTGGGAATTAGATGCCGTTTTTCTTTATTTTTGAACCTGTTCCTCAGGTTGAGAATCGTTGATCTTACGGGATTCAGGCGGCTTTCCTGGTCCCATTCCCAGCAACACCCTGGTGGGTTAAATCCTCTTTCTCCTCTTTTCTCAGAGGACCCAGAGGGCCTGCAGCCCCCGGGACCGTCTCCACTGCCCCTACTAGCTTGAGAGTTGTCACCCACTCATCCCTGCGGGGACATAGGGGACCTGGCATACAATAGGTGCCTAATGAATGTTTCTCAGATGAAATCAAACTGCCTTAAGTATCAGGGGTAAAGAAGTAGCAGAGGTGGCCGGGCGCGGTGGCTCAAGCCTGTAATCCCAGCACTTTGGGAGGCCGAGACAGGCGGATCACGAGGTCAGGAGATCGAGACCATCCTGGCTAACATGGTGAAACCCCGTCTCTAGTAAAAAATACAAAAAACTAGCCGGGCGAGGTGGCGGCGCCTGTAGTCCCAGCTACTCGGGAGGCTGAGGCAGGAGAATGGCAGGAACCTGGGAGGTGGAGCTTGCAGTGAGCAGAGATCGGGCCACTGCACTCCAGCCTGGGCGACAGAGCGAGACTCCGTCTCAAATAATAATAATAATAATAATAATAATAATAATAATAATAATAATAATAAAAGAAGTAGCAGAGGTGGAATCCGATCACCAGCTGGTGTGGATGGCGTGTGGGTGGCTGCCATCCACGAGTCACAGGGAGTCACTCGCGATGGAGCAGCTGGCATTCTCTGCACTTTTGGCACCCAAGGAGGGAGGAAGGGCCAGGCTGTTTCTGTTCTAAAGATTCAAGCTGGGGAGGAGGTGACTTGCCCCCACAGGGCACCTGAGTGGTGATCTGTCCCATCACCTCTTCTCAAGCGTGAGTTTGTGAACATTGACTCTCCTCTGCCGCCACACGGCAGTGACCTGTATAGGTCACATTTCTGCGGGCTTCTGGAAGCAGATTCAGCAGCATCTGGAGTGGTCTGTGTTCCACTTCACTGCCTCATTTACTCTTTGGAAAATCAATGCAGTGTGCTGGGCTGAGTGGCCTCGTGAGGCCTCAGTGTGCGCCGCTCGCGGGTGGGCCAAGTGCTGAGGAGCCTGAGGCCCCGCGGAGGTTGATTGTCTGGGGGACCTGCCTCTGTGCTGCCTGCCCACGTGACTCTGGGACACCGACTTTACTTCCTTAGCCAGCTGGGTCACTTGGCCCTGGCAGGGCTCCTGTGAGGGTGAGGACGTGGAGGGACATGGCTCAGCACTCCCTTGGCACTTGGATGGTCTCAGCAGCCTGATGGCCTTGCCTCCCTGCTTCCCAATTGCCCTGTGGGAGCAGAGTCCAGAGTGGAGCACTTCAAAGGGGAGGTCACTGCTCGCAGATGTGGAAATCACTGAAGGGAGATGAGTGACTGGGGTCCTCGGGAACTTTTGGGTGACCTTGAGGAGGGCGGAAGCCCAGGGTAGGCATGGGGTGAAGGGCGAGTGGAAGTGACAATTGAGAAAGACTCACAACCACCCTCTGCAGGAGTTTAGATGAACATGGCAGGTGAAGGGTTGGTCCAGGAGTGAACTGGGGTGCTTGAAACCAAGGCAGGGTGCTTTTTTTTTTTTTGGTTTTCCAGAGGAAGAAAGATGAGCAGGTCTTCAACTGTTAGGAAGGTTTAGCGCAGAGAGGCACGGGGATGAGTGGGAGTAAGCTGGCTGGGGGTCGCTGGCCGAGCTGGAGAGTTGACCTTGACCAGAAGAACCACCTGGCCCAATGAGAAGGAAGGGCAGGAGGGAGAATGGGCATGGTATCATTCAGAATCTTTTGGTCAACTCAGCATGGCTTACATGGGATTGGAAGTTGGTGGCTCATGTAACTGAAAATCCCAGGTGGTGGATGCCATCCCCAAACCTTCTTTCACTCTTTTCTGTCCCTGGGCTGGCCATACTTTCAGGCAGGCCCTTGCCTCATGGTGACAATGTAGCTGCTGCAGATCCAGCCCTCTCAGCCTTACTCCATCAAGTCCAGTCCAGTTCCCCAATTACTAGAAATAAGTGCAGTTGGCTTTAGTTGGCCTGAGCCAACCTATGTGTTCTTACCTGATCCAGTCCTTGCAACTGGGAGGTGGAGTGCATGAACTAGCCTTGACTTGTGAAACGTGGGGAGGGGGGTCAGTGTCAACAGAACTCTTAGGACTGAGGGTGAGGGTTGGGTGGGCTCCTGAAGGAAATTGGGGGCTGTTCTTGGAAGTGGGGAGTGAATTCTGGGTAACCCCAAGCCACCAGATGTTAGTCACAGGTATAGTAACCTGTGGGGTCAGTGGGGCCTGGGGGCAAGGAAGCAAGGAAGCGCAGGCTTGGTGGCCTGTTTTCCGGACGGAGCAAACAGTCCGGTGCAGAGATGGTCACGGGCAGGCCCTTTCCCCGGCATTTTGTGCATTGAACAGCACAGTCTGAGCCAGGCCTCTGTCCTCTGCTTCCTGGGAGTCCCCTCCTAGCCCTGGTCCTGGGAGTGGCTTCTGGCCAGAGAGAGCTGCTGCCCGAAGCCAGGGATCTTATGGCCAGATGAGAAGTGAGCTTCCTCAAAACACAGTTGGAAACAGGCTGGGTATCTTCAGCCACACGGATGCCGCAAAACCCCACATGACCAGCCCACTGTCTGCTGTGTCTCCTCAGGAGCAGGACATCGAGACTTTACATGGCTCCGTTCACGTCACGCTGTGTGGGACTCCCAAGGGAAACCGGCCTGTCATCCTCACCTACCATGACATCGGCATGAACCGTAAGTTCTGAGGAGCTCTGGTTCCCCGTCAGCCAGTTCCCAAGAGAGTGGCGGAAAAAGGCAGCCGAGAAGGGCTGGTGGCCGGGAGCTGGTGGTTTCTTTTTGCCTGGGACTTCCTGGAGCTGTTCTGGGAAGAACTCTTGCCACAGCCTGGAAAAGCCAGAAATGCGCTGCATGTGGGCACAGAGTTGTCTGTGTGCCCAGAGGCGCTGGGAACACAGGGAGTTCTCTGCTATCTGTGACAGTGACTTCTATATTAATGCACGCATATGGTTTCTAGTCTTTTCACAGAATTGTGCAACCGTCAGCACAGTTTTGGAACTTTTTCATCCTTCCAAAAAATGCTGTACTTTTATCTGTCACCCCACCCCCAGATGACTGACCCTTCATTGACTTTCCTTTTCTGTGAATTTGCCTATTCTGGAATTTTGTATACATTGAATCAAATAACATGTAATTTTTTTGTAACTGGCTTCTTTCATAATGCTTTCAAGGTTTATCCAGGCCATGCATTAGTATTTGTATTGCCTTTATTCCTTTCTTGAATAATAATATTCCATTGTATGGATTTACCACACTTTATTCTTTTTGTTTGTTTGTTTTTTTCTGAGACAGAGTCTCGTGCTGTTGCCCAGGCTGGAGTGCAGTGGTGCAATCTTGGCTCACTGTAATCCACCTCCTGGGTTCAAGCGATTCTTGTGCCTCAGCCTCTCGAGTAGCTGGGATTACAGGCACCCACCACCACCACCCCTGGCTAATTTTTGTTTTTTTAGTAGAGGTGGGATTTCACCATATTGGCCAGGCTGGCCTCGAACTCCTGACCTCAGGTGATCCACCCACCTCCGCCTCCCAAAGTGCTGGGATTACAGGCATGAATCACTGGGCCTGGCCATCTATTCTTTAGTTGATGAGCATTTGGGGCATTTTCACTTTTTGGCTGTGTGAGTCACACTGCCATGAATGTTTAGACTGTGAATTCCAAGATTACCAGGAGGGTTTTCAGAGGTGAGTTCCCCATTTTTCATAGATGCGAATGGAATGGAATCTACCAATTGCTGAAATTTCATGGAGTAGAGGTGAATTCTTCTGTGAGGAATCAGAAGACACATAGGTTTCACTGGTCCCGTAATTTTTGTGAACTTTAGTATTGCAAGCTTGCTTGATTTTTGATGATGGACTGCCTGATTTTCATTTGTTTCTATAAAGCCTATCAGTACCTTGAGGCTGGGGATGATTTCACGGAAATCCACTGAAAACCACTTTTTTTTTTTTTTTTTTTGAGACGGAGTCTCGCTCTGCGGCCCAGGCTGGAGTGCAGTGGCCGGATCTCAGCTCACTGCAAGCTCCGCCTCCCAGGTTTACGCCATTCTCCTGCCTCAGCCTCCCGAGTAGCTGGGACTACAGGTGCCCGCCACGTCGCCCGGCTAGTTTTTTGTATTTTTTAAGTAGAGACGGGGTTTCACCGTGTTCGCCAGGATGATCTCGATCTCCTGACCTCGTGATCCGCCCGTCTCGGCCTCCCAAAGTGCTGTGAAAAGCACTTTTTTACTTCATTCTCACCTTCTCTTATCTCACTTCTTCCCCCGTCTGTTTCCCTTATATCCATTTTGTACCAGGTCCATGCTAGGTATTTTGATTTACACTGTCTTATTTGATTGACTCTGACAAGGAACTGGAATTGCATATGGCAGCCTCTCTCCCCATTTAGAGAGGCTCATTGTTGGTTTATCATAGGCTTACCACTGTAACAAAAGATGCCAAGCCCTCTGTGGCTTAACACAATATATGTTTTATTTCTCGCTCACGTAACAGTTTAGTGGGTGTTGAGTGGGACATGTTCTATTTGGCAATTCAAGGACCCAGGCTCCTTCTAGCTTGGGGGTTTGCCATCCGCTGGGGCTGCAGAGCCTTCTGCTGGAAACTGTGCTTCTGGCAGGTAGATGGGAGAAGAGAGAAGCTTAGAGGATCTTAGAGGATCTGGGTGACAAGTATGGTGAGGAAATGGTGATAGTCACAGGCTATTGGCCAGAAACAGATCACATGGCTGCTTCTCATTGCAAGGGAGCCTGGGAAGTACTGTCGAGCTGAGTGCCCAGGAGGAAAAGGGACAGGAGGTAGGGTGAGCAGCCCGACTTTCTTAGGCTTCAGCGGTGAGGAGACTCATCCAGGCCACATGAAAGGAGGAGGCACATCTCGCCTCCCATGCTCCTCCTTGTTTGAAAATTATGTGTGTCCTGGGCCAGTACCCCAGATAGGAGGGTATAGTGGGCTCAGATGGAAAGAGAGGATCAGGGGGGCAAACCCTTCTCATGCCAGGGCCATCCTGACCCTGACTGACTGGAGGAGCTGCAGGAGCCAGCCTGGGAGCCCCTTCCAGCACCAACTGCAAGATTCATCTGCCAGCTCCCACTCCCTTGCCCCATGACTTACTCTTGCTTTTTATCACCAGAAGAAAGTGGGCATGGGGACAAAACCAAAAAACAAAAAACGCGAACATCTGTGTTCTTCTAAGTTCACTTCCTTCTTCTGAATAGGAGTGAAACAAAATGAATGAGCTTTGCCACCGAGACACCTGATTTTTTTTCTCCTCTTCTTTCTCGTCTCTCCCTCTCTGCTACTTTTCAGACAAAACCTGCTACAATCCCCTCTTCAACTACGAGGACATGCAGGAGATCACCCAGCACTTCGCCGTCTGCCACGTGGACGCCCCTGGCCAGCAGGACGGCGCAGCCTCCTTCCCCGCAGGGTGAGAGGCCTCTTGCCCTCTGAGCTCTACAGCATGGAAATTCGGTGTCGGGGAGGGGTTCAGCTGCTTTGCTCTTTTAAATACTTTTTAGTTGTGGTAAAATATAAAATGTATCGTCTTAACCACTTTTTAAATTGTGGGAAGATACATAACATAAAAGTTAGCACTTTGACCATTTTTAAGTATATAGTTCAGTGGCATTAAGGACATTCAGACATTGTTGTGCAGCCATCACCACCATCTGTCTCCAGGACTTTTTCATCTTCCTGAACTGAAACAGCATACTCATCAGATGCTACCTCCCCATTCCCCCAGCTTCCTGCAAGGCTGGCGTTACCATAGGTGTGCTCAGCCTGGACAGGACTGAAGTGGAGGAGGACTTGACATGACCAAATAGTGTGGTGAAAACCTAGAAGGTTGTAGAGAAAAAGAGAGGGAGAGAAGTAACGTTGATGGATCACTTCCTGTGGGCTAGGCTTCATCATTCGTATTTAACGTTGTGGTTAATCCTTACAGCTAGCTCTGTGTGGTTGGTATTGTTAGCTGCATTTTCCAGATGAACATATTGAGGCACGGAGGCATTAACTACCTTGCTCAAGGTTGCACAGCTGAGGCCGGGCACGGTGGTTCACACCTGTAATCCCAGCACTTTGGGAGGCCAAGGTGGGCGAACCACCTGAGGTCAGGAGTTCGAGACCAGCCTGGCCAACATGGTGAAACCCTGTCTCCACTAAAAATACAAAAATTAGCCGGGTGTAGTGGCACGTGGCTATAATCCCCACCACTCGGGAGGCTGAGGCCAGAGAATCCCTTGAACCTGGGAGGCAGAGGTTGCAGTGAGCCGAGATTGTACCACTGCACTCCAGCCTGGGTGACAAAGCAAGACTCTGTCTCCAAAAAAGAAAAAAAGGTTGCACAGCTGAGAACCGGGGAGTTGGCTTTGGTCCTATCTACTGAGACGTGTATCCTCTTTGGAACATCAGGCTGCTTTAGTTGAGAGTGTTTACACTGCCTGGCCCTTGTCAGCTCGTGATCTGTATGGGCATGGCCGTTCACTTTCCCCTTGTGCAATTATGGTCAAGCTTGTTGGATCCCCCAATCAGCATCACGTTGGGGAGGCAGACCTCAGAGATACTCCCTCTTGTCCCTGCACCTGACGCTCTGATTAAACCAGGGCAGGAGCAGGTTCTTGGGTTTAAAGTCTTCCAGAAGGGGCCTTCTTGGCATTTGTAAATAGAAATCCTTTTTTAGTAGTGTTCAGAATTATCCTTAATAATTAACCTTTATCAGAGAGGAAGGGAAGGTACAGCCAACCATATGGGACCAGGACCAAAAATTAAAAGTATATTAAAACAGTGGGACATGGTTAATTGTTAACCAGCAGATAAAGCCAGAGGTATGTCAGTAAATCTATCTTTGGTTGGACCAATTGTGTGAAAGACTTGGGGGAAAGCTGAGACTCTTAGTTCCCCCTGGAGAAGTTTTACAAATATTCTGAGGCCTGAGCTCCACCCCCAGGAATTTTTATTCAGTTGGTCTGGATATTACAGGGTATTTTCCCCCTAGTTTACTAGGTGGTTTTTGTGTGCATCTGGTGGGACCCACTGTCAGAGTGGGACCTGACTTGTTTCTTCCTCCTGGAGTAGGGCAGAGGAGAGTGTGGGGCTTGGGAGGGGTGAGATGGAGTCTCCCAGGCCCTTTAAGGGTGAGCCCCCTATATCCTGAAGCTGAGACAGCAGAGCAGGGTGGGGGATCCCTGGCTGGGCTCCTCCTGGCTCTGGCTTCCACCATCTATCTATACAGGAGGGACCTTGGGAGTAGAATTCTGCTGCCCCCTTGCCTCACACCAGCCCTGGGCAACAGGGAAGAAACAGAGGGCCCTGCAATTAAGTGACTTCTCCAGTGTCACACCTTAGGAGCTGCTGGCTCCAAATTGAGGCGTGGCCATTTCAGAGGAGCTTCATGTCTTTGCCCCTCTTCTGCCCTGCGGCTTCTAACTCAGTGGTTCTGTTGATGTGGAGCTACACCATATGGGCTCTTCCTGGCTCTTCCCAGGGCATCTGAACACGCTGCTTCCCTGCCCACACGCTTTACTCATCAGGTTCCCATGACCCCTTCAGCGTCACTTCTTCTAAGAAGCCCTCCCTGATCACCTGATCACGGCAGGTCTCTTTCGATAGCCTTTGTTATGAGTCACACCCCCTGTTTCTGTTGACTTGAGGGCTGGCTCCTGTCCCGGTTTGCCTCTGCTTTGCTCACCGGCCCCTGCCATTACCTCACCAAGAGCCCGGCATGTGTGAGGATCAATCACTCCTCTGCGGATGGAACTCATTCATGCCTGATCTAATTCCTTCTCCCTGAGGTTGGAATTGTGAAATGCCTTCTAGTCAGTTTCTGCAACACTCTAGGCCCAAAACCAGACAAACCCAGTGAGGACATGTTTCTGGCTAACCATCTACTGTTCTCGTGAGACCAAGTGGCTCATCTCTCAGCCTCAGTGATATTTATAATCTTGCTGGGGGGAACATCCTAGCAGCCTTCTAGAGTTATTGTGGGAACTGAATGAGCTAATAATGCCCCAAAATGCGTCCATGGGACCTGACGCATAGGAAGCAATTGATAGTTAGGGTGTGCTGCAAGGGTCTTCTTGGAAGGAGGATGGGAAGGGACTAGACTGGGGGGTCTGGGTGCATGGGGCAGTCTGTTGCATGGCCCCCACCCTTCAAGCGTGTCCCTTTTTGGATTACCCGTTTCTCTCTGGGTGCTCACTAATGGCCTCTCTGTGTCATCCCCAGGTACATGTACCCCTCCATGGATCAGCTGGCTGAAATGCTTCCTGGAGTCCTTCAACAGTTTGGGTAAGAGCGAGGGACCAGCTCCTCCTCCGTTTGCAGAGAAACTTGGCTTCTAGCGTCTTCCTGCCCCTTGGCTTTGATCTGGACTGACCACTAAAATTAAGCTTGCAGTTTAAAGATGAGGCAAGAAATTAGCTTGTCACTCTGTGGACACTGTTCTTCACACGGTCTCTGAGCTCTGGTCTGCCTCCTGTAACTTCGTTTTTCCTCTTGCATGAATGTTATGTTGTGTGATGGCAGCCGCCCTACCCATTTGCTCTTGCCTCCTGTTCTTCCATTCCCTTCTCTTTCCCATGGAATGTTCTGGAATGGAGTTGCCTGAGACCTCAGCTTTTCTCTCCACACCCTCGTTTTTCCAGTGTTCATCTCTGTCTTGAGTCCTTCAAATAATGATAATTTCATGGTTCTTGCTCAATTTGTTTTCATTCCAAGTTTTAGAATCCAAAATAAAGCTTAAGAGTGGGAAGAGATGATGCCGTAACGGGCCTTCCCGAAATGTCAGACGGTCTCTCAGAGCCTGGGTGGCGGCCAAGAGGGAAGTGAGGATAAGGGGCATGGCTCTCCAAGGTCGGTCGTGGTCTCTGTCCAGTCCTAAAACATGGTAACCTCAGGGCTGTGCAGGCAGTCATGGCAGCATGCTCCCGCATTGCCTAGCCAGGCGGTCACCCTCAGGAAGTTCTAAGTGGGTCCTTGGGGGCTCCTGTCACTCTCTCCTTGTGTGACATGCATTTGTATTTCTGCTTCCAGGCTGAAAAGCATTATTGGCATGGGAACAGGAGCAGGCGCCTACATCCTAACTCGATTTGCCGTGAGTGCTTTGGCATTTTTTGAAAATCGCATTTTAAATAACATTTTAAGATGAAGGAAGACATTTGGAAAAAGCATTGAAAACCCAAAAGGGAAAAAGAAATGACCCGTATGCTCCACAGTTTTGTGTGTGTGTGTGTGTGGCACGTGAGTACTCATATATATACACATATATATATATGTGTGTGTGTGTATATATATGTATATACTCACAATCTTTTCTCTTCCTCCACTCTTGAGTGATACTGGACACATTCTTTTGTCATTGACTTTGTCTGCTTAGCCATCTAGTGAGGACGCTCCTTGCTCACTGAGTACTCTGCTGTGACACTGCTTTGTAACAGCTGTACAGGTTTTTGCAGTCAGGGTACTCCTGGTTCGTAACTGATTCTAAACTAGAATCAGACACAAGAAATTTTCATGACAGTTGTCACTGTTCTTTCTCTGGGCTCAGGTCAAAAGCCACTCTTCCTTTGTATCCTCACCAAGCAATTGTGTAAGAATGCAGCAATACTCATTTTGTTCATCCATAGGTATTTTGACTGCCTATGATTTGCTGGGCTTTGCTAGAGGTTAGGAATACTGACATAATTCTACAACATCCATCTTACAAAAAAAAAAAGAAAGAAAGAAATGCTGACATGAATACAAAATGGTCTGGCCATATAGACTCTCAGCAAATGAAAAAATGTCTCAACTGTACCCCAGGTGTACATATCTATATCTATATATATCTGCATCACATAATGACATTTCGGTCAATGACAGACTGCATATTTGACAGTGGGTCCATAAGATTATAATGGTTCATTTTTATGGTACCATTTTTATGTTTAGATTTGCTTAGATACATCAATACTTAGCATCATGTTGCAATTCCCTGCAGTGTTCGGTAGTGTCACATGCTGTACAGGTTTGTACAGCAAACCTGGGAGCAATGGGCTGTACTATACAGCCTTGGTGAGTTGTAGACTATACCATCTGGTGTGTGTAAGTACACTCTGAGATCTTCACACGATGACAAAATCTCCTAATGATCAATTTTCTCAGAAAGTATCCCTGTTACTCAGCGATGCATAACTCTGTGTGTGTGTTTATATATTCTGAAAGTAAGTAATACATTTGTTACTGCCACAGCTAGAGAGCATTTGTGTACCCTGTTTGATTGATGAGGTTGATGGTATATTACACGCATTTGACAGCTGGGGAAGCTGAGCCTCCATGGGTTGAAGTGACTTGCCCAAGGCAGGTCTGCAAAGCGGTGGGCTTCCTACTTCTTCTGCACTTCCTCTTTCTCCTTCCCACTCTCTCTAGGACCCGATCCCGTGTCTGCTGTTCTGGAACCTCAGTTTTGCATGGGGTGGGGCCAGGGAGCAGCAGCTTGCTCTGCTGCCCACACTGCCTTTTTCTGGGTACTTCTCTCAAGCTTCGGTTTGCCTTGGAAAGTTCCTAGTGTTTTAGATTGCTGGGATGTCTGTCTCACTTTGTGTCTTGAATCGCAGCTAAACAACCCTGAGATGGTAGAGGGCCTCGTCCTTATCAACGTGAACCCTTGTGCGGAAGGCTGGATGGACTGGGCCGCCTCCAAGGTGAGGTGGGGGCCTGTCAGGCAGACGGAGTCCCTGCAGGCAGAGGGACAGGTGCACACAGCCTCTGGCTGGGGGAGCCCTGGAGCTACGAGCTCTCTCTTTACCCACTCCTCCACTACCCTCTACTGCCCACTCCAGTTCCGTCTGCTTTGCTTAGAACAGTACACATGACCTCAGCCGTTTACCATTCAGAAGACTTAAATACCACCAAACTGTCTCAGCCAGGGAAAGCCGTGGGATCCAGGTCCCTGAGCCAGCTTGGATAAGCATTGCTTGGATTAATGAGTATTAGCTGGGTACCTAACTTGTGCCAGGCTTTGGTCAAGATACTGAGCATCTTGAAGAACAAAACTTCTTAAGATGAACAAGACAAAAGCCTCTAATCTTAGGAATTCATTCACATATTATTAAAGAAAAATAAATGTCTATTTAGTGTGCCACAACATTTTACGATAATAATTAGCTAACGTAGATTGAGAGTTTACCATGTGCTAGTTTTGTTCTACATTGCTGTATGAGCATTACCGCAGTTAATCTTCACAGTAACTCTAGGAGGTGAGAATTTTTATCACCGTTTCAGAAGTGAGGACTCGGTGTGGCTCAGGGGATTGTCCCGGGCCACATAAAGCTAGGCAGTAGAATGGGGACTGGATGCAGCTTGCTTTGACTTCGTGGTTTGTGGATCTGACCATCCTTGCCCCTGGGGCTCCTGTCTGGGGTGGGAGACAGGCAAGCCTGGCCAGCAGGTTGGGCTGCCTGGAGGAAAAGGGACCTGTGCTGTCTTGGGAAGCTCTGCCTTGAATGGTGTCCTAAGGTTCCTTGTTTATCTTTTAAAAATTGTCATTGTGGTGTTTTTGTTTTTGTTTTTTGGCCCTGTGAAGGCCTCAGTGTTTGCCAAGGAGATGGGCAGGTCATTCCAGTTGAAATAGGACAAAGCTGAAGTGATCTCAGCTTTTCATTTTGCAAGTGCATTTTTGCCAAATTTTGGGTGGCTGCCAGGGACCGAGGGTTTGAAGGGGCCGTGCCTCTTGCCCCATCCTCCGCCCCGTCCTAGCCTCTATGGTTTTGTGTTTGTTCTTTGAACATTCCTCCAGAATGCAGGAGCCCTTCCCTCCTGCCTGTATGACATTCGGGAGTGGAACACGCTTCTGTTTTTCATTTGATTTTCCAGCAAAGGAAGTGACATTCCAGTCCACCCGCTGTGCTTCGTGATCGCTGTTCTGAGCCAGACTCGAAGGTCTGGCGGTGTCGACCACTGGCTAATGTGAAGCCTGGGGAATGTCTGCGGGGCTTTAATAGCTGTAGTACTCCCTTCGTTTTCAACCCCAGCCTCTTGAGTACCAGGCATTGCTATTAAACACTGTGATATGTGCAGTTACTTCTTGCACTCCTCACCTTGACTTTGTGGCCTTGAAGTTCCTGGCACTCCCATTTCCAGACTAGAAGTCTGAGACCCAGAGGTATGCAGACTGCCCAGTGCCACACAGCTGGGCTGTGGCAGGCAAGGGCCAGCCAAAGACCCTTAGGTCTAGAGCTTCTCTGCTACTTAGTTTTGCCCAATGCTTTGGTCAGCACACATTTATGGAGCTCCTGCTGTATCCTACCATTTATAGAGCTCCTGCTGCAAACCTAGTCACTGGGGAGAGGGAGCAAAAAGAAGATTGTCAGTGTCTTTGGTAATGTCAGTATACATAGAAAGGGGAAAGTGGCTTGGAGATGAGAGAGAGGGATAGTTGGGAGCCAAGCATATCCTGGGGCGTAGACAGGGGAGTTCAGTGTGTTTTTAGAAGAGGTGAATGGACGGCCCTCTTTGCTGAGGACTTGGTGAATGTTTTGAGCAGGGTAAGCTAGCAGTAGCTGGATCTTTATTCAGCGCTCATTTGCTGTGGATTTCTTGTGCATGGGTCTCTGAAAATAAGGAATTGGATATAGTCCCAGGCCCTGCATTTGGGGGGTCAGGTCCAGGAGGGAACTGGAGACAGGAACTGAGTTTCTATCAAGGGGATGTCCTTGAGGGCTGCATGCAGAGGGGAGTCTGGCAATACCACTCTCCCCGCAGGGAAGTGGGGTTTTGCTGACTTTGTTCACTACTGTTAGCTGCTGGCTTCTAATCCACCCACTTTACTCCTCCCTAGATCTCCGGATGGACCCAAGCCCTGCCAGACGTGGCGGTGTCGCACCTCTTTGGGAAGGTGAGTCGTGTGGCCTGGCGTTCTGCTGTTCCTGCTGAGCGACGCACTGTGTGGTGCTCAGCACAGGGCCCCATGGGGGGGTGGAGAGAACGAGACACAATCAACTGGGGGCCGCCGCGCTGGTGCTCGTGAGATAATGTGACATTATTCATTCATAAGCAACAAGTCATTCATTCTCTCTTTTTATATGTGTCTTTGAAAAATGGCTGATTGAAGTACAATTAACTGCACATATTTAAAGGGCAGAATTTGCTAAATTTGACATGTGTATACATTTGTAAAACCATCACTGTAATCAGAATAACGTCTCCATCACCCCAAGAGTTTCCTTGTGCCTCTCGATAATCCTCTTCTCCCTCCTTCTCAGGCAACTTGGATCTGCATTGGCCCCTAAAGATTGCTTTGCAATTCCTAGATTTTTATATAAATGGCATTATACAGTATGTACTCTTTTTTTGGTCTGGCTTCTTTCACTCAGCATAACCGTTTTGAGATTTGTCCATGTTAATGAGTGGATCAATAGTTTATTCCTAGTCTGGGTGCAGTGCTCATTCCTGTAATCCCAGCACTTTGGGAGGCCATAGCAAGAGGATTGCTTGAGCACAGGAGTTCAAGACCAGCCTGGGCAACGTAGCGACACCTTGTCTCTACAAAAAAATTAAAAATTGGCCAGACATGGTGATGCATGCCTATAGTCCTCGCTGCTTGGGAGGCTGAGGCAGGAGGATCGCTTGAGCCCAGGAGTTTGAGGTTACAGTGAGCAGTGGGCTATGATTGCCCCCTGTATTCCGCCTAGGTGACAGAGAGACCCTGTCTCTTAAAAAACAGTGTATTCCTTTTTAGTGCTGAGAAGTATATTCCCTTTTATGTATGTGCAACAGTTTGTTTTTCCATTCACCTGTTGATAAGACCTTTGGGTTGTTTCCAGTTCTGGGCTGTTATAAATCTGGTCTATAGCAGACATGTCCATGGAGTTAGCTGTGTGCTGGACTCAGTCCTAAGAGCTTCACAAGTATTAGCTATAGGACTAGGATTCCACCCAGGTGCTCTGTGACCTGGGTGATAAATTCTGTTCTCATTCCCAGTTTATGGAAGAGGAAACAGACCAGAGACGTTGAGTGACTTGTGTAGGGTCTCTGCCAGGGAGAGGTGGGGCCAGTATTTGTACCTATGAATCTGGCTTCATTCTGGCAACCGCAGCAGGATGGCGGCTGCGTGTGCTGCTGCCTGGCTCTTAGATGAGCTGCTCTTCTGCAGAGTCACCCCACTGAGGGGGAGTGAGCCAAGCTCCTCACAGCATGCTAGAAGTGAGCGGTTGTCGTCTTATCAGCCCAGCCTACCTGGCCGCAGACATTGGTTTTATGTCTCTAGCTGGGGCCAGCTGTCCTCGGGAAGTGTGTGCCATGGGCTTGGTTGCAAGCCCAGGGTCTGGAAAACCCCTTGGTTGCCTGAAATTGCAGTGACCTGCTTTGCTTATATACCACTGTCTGCTTCTGAGCTAACGTGTGTGACCATCTGACACTCCTGTGA
Source organism: Piliocolobus tephrosceles (assembly GCF_002776525.5). Lineage (NCBI taxonomy): Eukaryota > Metazoa > Chordata > Mammalia > Primates > Cercopithecidae > Piliocolobus > Piliocolobus tephrosceles. Next base: position 136,834,406 of record NC_045440.1, on the reverse strand, counting down.
GTCCTGGGGAAACAGGCCCCACTCTGGAGTTGGCAGGTGTACCAGGGAACAGAGGCCCCACTCTGGAGTTGGCGAGTGTATGAGGGAAACAGAGGCCCCACTCTGGAGTTGGCGAGCGTACTAGGGAACAGAGGCTGCACTCTGGAGTTGGCGAGCGTACCGGGGAACAGAGGCTGCACTCTGGAGTTGGCAGGTACAACTGCTGGGTTTGCCCGTTGTGTTGGTTTCCTGTGGCTTCTGTAACAAATTACCACAAACAGGATGGCTTAGAACAATGAAAGTGGGCTGAGTGCGGTGGCTCACGTCTATAATCCCAGCATTTTGGGAGGCCGAGGCGAGTGGATCACCTGAGGTCAGGAGTTCGAGATGAGCCTGGCCAGCATGGTGAAACCCTGTCTCTACTACAAATACAAAATTAACAGGGTGTGGTGGGCACCTGTGATCTCAGCTACTCAGGAGGCTGAGACAGGAGAATCACTTGAACCTGGGAGGCAGAGGCTGCAGTGAGCTGAGATTGCACCATTGCACTCCAGCCTGGGTGAGACAGAGGGAGACTCTGTCTCAAAAAAAAAAAAAAAAAAAGAAAAACACACACACACACACACAAGAAAAGCAAAAGTGTATTCTCTCACAGCTCTGAGTCTAAAACTCTGACATCAAGTGCTGGCAGGGCCGCCCCTCTGCCACAGGCTCTAGGGGAAATTCGTCCTGGCTTCTTACTGTTCCAGGTCGTTGTCAGCATTCCTTGGCTAGTGGCTGCTCACGCTGCTCTGTGCCTGTCTTCAGATGGTCTTCTCCTCTGTGTCTATTTCAATTCTCCCTCTCCTTCCTCTTTTAAGGATACTTTCCATTGGACTTCATCCCCGCTCATGTAATCCAGGACGATCTCATATCAGGATCCTTAATTAATTACACCTGCAAAAACCCTTTTTCCCAGCAAGTTTGCATTCCCAAGTTCAAGAGATTTGACATGGACATATCTTCTGAGGGCCACGGCTTAGCCCACCAGAGTCCTCTTTCCCCTTTTACGATTCATTCCACAGTGTGTGTGATACGTTTTCCCTGTCCTGAGTGTGTAATCTGAAGCTGATAGGAATTGGGAAAAATTCACAGCCACTGTCTCTGTTTCACTGGAGAAGGGATGTCACACATGGCGTTGAGCATCTGATCTGATGGTACCCCAAGTTATTTGGAGACTGGTTGGTCTGGCCGTAATGTCTGAGGGTGCCCCTAGATCACTACAGTTGGTTTTGATGTGAAATCCCAGCATAATTCCTGACAGTCTTTTCCAGACTTTGCTCTTAGTAGCCAGTTGACCTCCTTGCTCCCTAAATGATTCTGGGCTGTTGGACGCAGCTCAAGCTTGACACCGGCTTTCTTTGACCCCCAACTCCAACTTCTCATCTGGTTGCCGCTGGTCACATCAGACCCCTGTGTGAAACCTACAGTGTCTGCCCTCGTACAAATGAGAAACAGAGCAAACAAGTTGTTTGTCACAAATGACATTCAAAAAGCACCCAGAGATGGGAGCCTGAGGCCAGCTTCCCCAAGGCTCTGGTTGGCCGCAGTGGGAGTTGCAGTTGCCCTTCTTTTCAGCAACTTCCTGTTGCGTGAGTTGGTTTTGCTTTTCAAGCATGAAAAACTTCTTTTCAACTCTTTCTATTGGAAAATAATTACTGACATTTGCATCCAATTGTTACTATTGGTAGAGGTGAGAACACAACTTCCACTAAGTCCTACAATCTAGTGAAGTGTAGGCAACATTCTCTCTCTTCCCTTTTTTTTTTTTAGAGACATGTGGGGCTCAGAAAGGTTAAAAGATTTGCCCACGAGCGGGGCAGTGATGAAGCTAAGTTCTAGATCCAGGGTGTCTGACTTCAGCTTGAAACTCCCTAATTAATGGGTTTGGAAGGGTGGGGTGTGGCCTTTCCAGGATGGGCTGTCTTTTCTGCTCCCAGCGGATAGTGAAAGCCCTGTCTGCACCGGGGTGGGTGTGCTGCTTCCCCGAAGGGTTTTTTTTCTTTCGATCCGTCGCTGTCTTGTGGATTAGGTATTATTATCTTTATTTTGTATCCAAATAACCTGGAGAACGAGAGAGTAGTGACCAGCCCAGGGCCACAGTGCAATGAAGACCGTCTTCTCACCTCTCTAAATGCAGGAAGAAATGCACAGTAACGTGGAGGTGGTCCACACCTACCGCCAGCACATCGTGAATGACATGAACCCTGGCAACCTGCACCTGTTCATCAACGCCTACAACAGGTATGGGGATGTTGTTCAGCCACATCACTGCTATTTATGAGGTGTCTTCTGTAGATCCAAAATATGGGGCAGGTGAGAAGGCGGGTATAAAATGAGTGGAAGAGGTAGGCTCTGAGTTTGAGCAAATAGATTCATAGGACAGGTGTCCCCAGGAAGGACACCTGGCCTGTAAGCTGGTTCCTGGAGTTCAGCTCGTCTTGCAGGGATCTGAACAAACACGCCAGACCACTGGGGGTGCAGACGTGAGAGGGACGCAGTCGCACACTCAGAGGGTTGAGCGTAAATGTGTGTGCCCACTGCTGACCTTCACAAAAGGCCAAATGTAAGAAGAGCTAAGTGAGAGACCAGCAAAGCACTCCTGGAGGCTGGGAATAATCCAGGCAGGCTTCTGGGAGTTTGTCATTCCAAGGATAAGGAGGACCTGAACACGGCCTTTGCCTAAGGCATGGCCCTCTCAACCAGCACTAGGTGCTTATCTGCACTCAGCTAGGGGAGGAGAGAGCTCAGGGCCATTGGTGTCAGCCAGAGACTCTGTAGTCTTCCAGAGAGCTCACTCAACCTGCTGAGCTAGCTCTGCCACGCTCCCAAAACAGGAGATAGAAGTAAGCCTCATAGTGTTTATCTCTGCTCGGATGTTAATAACGTGACTTCTTGACATTAACATTTGTAACAGAGCTTAGTATTTGCCTCCTTTTACAATCCTGCCCTCATCTCAGTGGTAACATCCTCACTATGTGACTGAAGAAACAGAAGCCCGGCCGTGCGTTCACGTAGCAAACACTTCCTGAGAGCTGGAGTGAGTCAGGCATTCATCTGGGTGCTGGAGACACAGGAGACCAGCACAACCCACAGACTCCACACTCTTAACTTGCCTGCACAGATAGCGCAGTAATTAACTGACCCCTCTCAAAATCCCACTCTGAAGGTCCTGGTAGTATTGTCATTTCCTGTTGAGGAAGCAGAGGCACAGAGAGGTCCTGTGTTCTCCCCAAGGCCACACAGCTAGAAAGTGGCAGAGCATGATTTGGATCCTGCTTGTCTAACTCCAGGCTGTGAGTTGGGAAAGAGCTTCTCATGTTGGGAGCTGCAAGATCGCAGAAAGGGTGGGTGACTGCGTGCAGGGAGGGTGGTCGTCACTGGGCCAGGCCCACACTGGGTCTCACACACACTAGTGCAGTGGGAAAGCACCACAGGGTTTGAGACAGAGAATGGAAAGATGAGGCCTGAGTTTTAAAGAGATCATTTGGGTGCTTTATAGAGGACTCAGAGCTGGTGAGGCTGGGACTTAAACTAAGGGGCTGCGAGAACATTTGGGAGGTGGCCCCTCTGTCAGGTGGGGGCTCTGACTAGGGGGACAGGGAAGGCAGGGGCCCTCTGTGGTGGAAGACCTGACATGTACTCCTGGAAAAAAAAGCCACACAAATATTTGTGACAAAATGAGGGGGACTCTGCTTGAAATGCATGGGTCCTGCTGTCCCTCTAACTAGGTCTGTGGACACCAAGAGGGTGTGGAGCGCTGAAAGCCACAGGGCCTCTCGCAAGTTGGGGATGTGGGTGGTTTGCCAGAATGGCCACTGGCAGGACCTCCTGGGCTTGGCTGGATGGGAGTGGGAGCTTTCTCCAGGGGAAGACTGCTCATGCTAATGATGCATTTGTTTCCTGCAGCCGGCGTGACCTGGAGATTGAGCGACCAATGCCGGGAACCCACACAGTCACCCTGCAGTGAGTGGCTTTTCTCTCGCCCAGCACTTGCAGTCAGGGCTGCCGCCTGTGAATGTGGCCTTGCTGGCAGGGCCTTCTTTCTGAGTGTGGCAGGACATTGTGTCAGTGAGACCTGGGTATATTCCACCCAGAGACTGAGTGATACACAGCCTGACTTGGATTTCTCCCTGTGCTGGTGGCCTCAGTTTCTAGGGTGTCTCCATGACATAGGCCTTTGATCTTGGAGAAAGATTGTTGATTGTACTTGGGACAGCATTTATTAAGCACCTACTACATCAATAACTGTGTGAGGCTTTGTTCCATGAAGCCTAGGGATAGACAGCACAGGACACAGTCTTACAGTGCTCTGTATGTCTAGGAGGAAAAGACAGTCGTGGACAGAACTAACTGGGTTTCCACCAGTAATGATGGTGTCTTTTTGTGGCTGAGTGTGCCACGTTCTGTGACACTTGGGAACCTGGCACGTCATTGCCTTTGTCCTTCATGCTGTTCTCGTTTTGGTCTTGATTACCAGCTAAGTCCTGCTCATCCATCCTTGAGGAGAAGATGCTTTAAAATAAAAGCATTGGGGCACAGAAGTTCCCTGGCTGAAATTCATACTAAGTTGTAAAGGACTAGTAACCAGTTTTATCCTAAGATCAAAGGAGAATGAAGTAAAAGAGCAAAGGGTGTTGGGGAAACCAAAATGACACTGTTGTAGAATGCAGGCCCCGGCCTGACAGGCCTGGGAGTGGGACAGTCTTTAAAGGAACCTTGTGCTAATTCTCCGCTCTGTCCCTGACCCCAGGTGTCCTGCTCTGTTGGTGGTTGGGGACAGCTCGCCTGCCGTGGATGCCGTGGTATGTAGAAATCACAGCTTCTGTGATTAAACACAGTTTCTGTGTTTAATTCAACAGGCAAAGTCTGGTTGACTTTGTTGAAGTGGCCCTGCCTGCCCCTTCTCTCCTCTGCCCCATCAGGGCAGGTGATGTTTCTCTGAAATGCCATATTGGCCTTTGGGCAGAGGGCCCAGCCACTAGTCTGTTTCCCTGGTGGCTGCCAGCCCTGGTTGCCTGGCAGTGTCTCCTCTCCCAGGTCCCCTCACCCTCCGATCTTTGTTTATATGGGCGTGTTTGCCACTTGGCTTCCTGGCCAGGAGACTCGCCTCTTATTTGGGAAGCAGATGGATCTTTCCAAACTGATTGGTGCCTGAGGAGCTGGCAGGTGAGAGAGGCACTGGGAGGCAGGGCTTAGGAAAGCTTCCTGACTCCTTTCACCCCTTAACTCCCACCTGCAACTTTGTGGCAGCAAAGAGAGGACTCTGCCTTTCAGACAACCCCACAGCTGGGGAGATGGAAGACTTAGGGGCTATGGATCAGAGTCCTGCAGTACTGCCAGGCCTTGTGCAGTGATCTTCAGAGTGACGTTTGCGAATGTTCATGTAGTAAATACTTGGCATGCCTTAACGAACCGTGAATTTCTTACGGGCTGACCAACTGGAGATAATCATGAGATACATCAATAGAGATACACTGTTCAGATCAAGGGAGGTAATAGTTTTACTTTAGGCATTTTGAACATCGTGGGTTACATGTGGGTATTCTTCCCAATTCCGGATGCCCCTTTCGAGAGGGTCACTGACAAAATGAAGAGAGAAGCCAGCTTGGTCAGCGTGATTTTACATGAAGAATAGTTGTTAGATCTGGGAATGTTAAAACTGTAGAATCTCTGGCAGCTGCTGGTTAAACAAGGATATTTATTTAGCAGATATTTCTGCAGTACTGTTTACATTTCAGCTAATCTTCATAACAACCCTTTGAAAAAAGATATTATCTCCATTTTATTGATGAGGAAACTGAGGCCCAAAGAAGTTAAATAACTTATCCAAGTTGTCACAGGTGGTAATGGCAAGGCTTGGATTTAAAGCCACATCTGCTGAATCCCAAACCCCACATACTTTCTTTGCCAGCAGAAATACTGGAGTTTCTGGTGACAGCGGCAGAGTGGCAGGGAAGGGGGAGATGTTTTGACTTTGGCTTCACGTAAAGAATTAACAGATTTCCTCCCTCTTGTGCAGGTGGAGTGCAACTCGAAATTGGACCCAACAAAGACCACTCTCCTCAAGGTACAGGGAAAACAACGGGGGTTTGTGTTTGTTATTTCTTAGAAACTCACGTTTTCTGCAACATTGAGTTAGGCTTGAAAAAGGCAAGACACAGGATCAGAAACTGTAGAGTTAATGATTTAATGTATCTGTTTATGAACATCTGTTTATGAACACCTGTTGGGTGCCGACTGGCGATCTGAGGCTGCAAAGATGAAGGATTCTTCTGTGGCACTGCAGGAAGCAACAGGCTGCTGGTCTGAGGGTTTTGGGGATAGAGAGACCAGGGATGACTTGGCAGGGGCCCTCCATAGGCTGGGGCCAGCACATTCCTCCAAGAGGGGCTCTGCTTGTCACAATAAGAGAAGACGAGACGTCCCACGGCCGGGGAAGGTCAGGACTTTCTCCAGCAAGTTCTTCTGAGCACATGGTGCGCTAGCTCGCTCGCAGCTGGATTGGGGGGTCTGTGGCAACCTCTGCCAGTCCCTTGCCAGTTATGACTGATTGCACAATGCACACCACCGGCTGTTTGTGGCAGCCTCGTCCGGAGATGCAGCACAAGAGTGGGAACCTTTCAGAGGGGCCTCTCAGCCCCGGTGCACCCCTGCAGGGGCAGGTGGCCAGGAGGGACCTGGGTGGAGATGAGGCGGCTCCCTTGCCCTGGGGGAAGGACAAGGAAGTGGCATCTGTAGGTCACCGTGCCCTCAACTTCCCCCTTAGAAGCAGAATGCCTTTGAAAGGCATGTGGGGGGTGTCCGATACTTATTGAGTGGGAGGCTGTTTTCCTGTATTGGGCTCTTTACGTAGATCTTCTTTCAAGATTCCCTCAGAAGGAAATTGCAAGATTAGAAGCTGCTGGGCGTCAAGCTTGCATAATGCCGTACTTTGAGGGCGTTTGTCACAAGTATCGCAAAATGGGTGGCTTAAAGCAACAGATATTTATTCCCTGATAGTTCTGGAAGCTGAAAGTCTGAAATCAAGGTGTGGGCAAGGCCGTGCTCCTTCCGCGCTGGGGGAGAATGCTGCCTGCCTCTGCCAGCTTCTGGTGGCTGCTGGCCACACTTGATGCACCTTAGCTGGTAGATGCATTGCTCTAGTCTCTGCCTCCGTCCTCACGCAGCACTCTCCCTATTGTATCACTGCGTCTGTGTCCAAACTTCCTTCTTTTAATCACATCAGCCATTAGATTTAGGGTCCACTCTAATCCAATGTGACCTCATCTTAACTTGATTGTACCTGCAAATACCCTGTTTCCAAGTACGGCCACGTGGATAGGTACTGGGGTTAGGACTTAGGTATGTCTATTTGGGGGACACAATTCAACTACACGCTACAGCAAAGGGTAGGTGGCCTGACTGAGGTCGGGTGGCCGATCTGATGGTAGACCCAGAAACAGAACTCACTCAGGCCTGATTCTGGAGACTTCCACAGAACCAGCCTCATGTGCCGAGTGCCCCGCCTGGAGGGAACATTTTGGCATCCTGCTCCCTGCATGCTGGTTGGGCTGAGGCCTGCCGCACGTCAGTGTCGCTTTGTGGCTAGTGTTGGGTGTCCAGACTTGAGGTGCCTGGGCTGTAGGATGCCCACAGCCTCACCACTCCCACGAACTCCTCCAGCCCCATTTCACCCCAGGCCACCCTCCCCACAGCCTCCCCCTGCTCCCTTGCCGTCAGCCCTGCTCATGTCCAGTCTGGCTGCACGCTCTCACAGGCTGCAGTGGCCTCTTGAGGTTCGGAGATTTCACAGGGACTTTGAACATCCACCATTTAGAAAGGGTACCAGTCAGGAGCTGAATCCGGCCTGAAGACCCAAATTCAACCACTTCCTTTTGAGGGAACAAAGGGAATATCTGAAAAGGGCCTTCTTTATCAAACCCTTTCGGGTCAGACAGATCCTGGCCTGGAACCTTGCGAGTTCCTTAAGCTCTTTCTGGCCCAGTTTCTGCCTGTAAAATGGGACAGCTGTACCTTCCATGGTTCTTGGGGAATGGAGTGAAATTATCTATGGGGCCTAGCGTAGTGCCTGGCACATAGTAAGCTGCAAGTGTTGGTTGCCACGGGGACACCAGCAACCTTGCTTGGTGGGGCTGGAATGCTCCCTACCCACGGTCCACGCTGTTCCTCCTTTGTAAGGCAGGACAAGGCAGGGCAGGGCAGCGGGCAGATGGGCACCCTTTCAGAACAAGCTTAGCGCAGATGGCCTTGGCTGTGGTGTTTGGCACTAACCAGCTTCCCTGTCTCCTAGATGGCGGACTGTGGCGGTCTCCCACAGATCTCCCAGGTGAGTGCCACCTTGGCTTTTGCATTACCCAGCTGTCGCCTCTCCCTGGGTGGAGTGCCTGTGCCTCTGTGACACCTGTTCCCTCATCGCCTTGCTGTGACATCGGATGACAGTTTGTGGACTGTTGGGAAAAGGTGCTATATAGGAGGACTCTGATGCCCTAGGAGCCAACCCTTGTGGAGTGGGTGATACTGCGGTTCACAGCGGTTGGGGGATTTGCCAAGTAGACACACCTTGGTCATCATGGATCAGAATCTAGGTGTGTCTGCCCCAAAGACCATGGGCTTCTGCTGGAGTGAAGGGCCCCGAGAAGCTCCAGCCCAGAGCAGAGGGACATGGAGGAGAGGAAGCCAAATTGTGTGTGTGTGTATGCGTGTGTGTGTATGCGTGTGTGTGTGCATGTGTTTGCAGGTGTGCATGTGTACACATGTCTGTGTGTGTGCATGTGTAAATGTGTGTGCACGTGTACAAATAAACACATTGATCAACGTAATGTGTTTGCTGCGTAACCGATCCCTTCAGTTTCCCCTCCTATAAAGAATCTCACCAACCTGACAAGTAAACTTCTAATCTGTTGTCTTATAATTTTATATCCTGATAGTTTTGTGTTCTATCTTAAAATGAAGTGGAGTTTTCTGTCATCTTTTTGATCCAAAACCTGCCCTGCCTCTTTCTTCCTCCTTTTTCCCTTTCTCTACGTAAAATGAGAACAGATGTAACCCTGGTCATAATTAAAAGAATTTTCACAGCTTCAGAGGAGTTCAACTAGCACAGGCTTCAGGGACACCAGCGCAGGGAGGAGCAATTCCTGTGTAACACTGTCGTCCTTGTGCCCTTGCAAGTTGGGTGTATGTTTACACAGGGTTTTCCCATCCTTGATTAAATTAGGTCCTTGCAATAGTACTCAGAGGTGGGAAGAGCAAGCATTTTATCCCAGTGTCACAGAAGAGGAAACTGAGGCCAGAAGTTGAGAGAGATTGCCCATGATTACTGGAGCTAAAACGGGGCCCAGGAATTCTCATTCCAAAGCCTGTGTTCTTGGTTCTCTTCATCATCTTGAACACAGGCGTCCCTGTTCCCTGCAGCCCTGACCTGCTTCTCTTGTCTCTTTCTTCCGCTGTCACACAAATTCCAGAGGGCAATTTGAGCATAGCCTGTCTTTTAAATGTCACTTGGCTCTTTGTGGAGTCCTGGCAGGAGTTGGTGGAGAGCAGGGAGGGGATCAGCCCAGCCTCTACCAGTGCCCTCTCACTGCCTCAGGAGAATAGGACCCAGGGCACTGGATAGAACAGTTGGAATTAACTGAAGAACAGATATGCCTTGCATGTATGCCCGTGATACTTGAGCATTCACCTCCTAGTTTACGTTAAATGAACTGAGAGAACTGGCAGAACTGGATGTGGTCTCAGTGTGCCATACACAGTTCACTTAAAGTAACCCAGTGAGCTGTTAATTAATTGGTTTGTCTACCCATCCAGTGAACCATCCAGCCATCATCCGTTCATTCTTCTCCATATCCTTTCTTCCTTTTAT
>NC_045440.1:136820681-136824426 GCF_002776525.5 Piliocolobus tephrosceles | reverse complement strand
CCCTCCCCTCCCCTCCCCTCCCCTCCCCTCCCCTCCGCTTCCTTTCATCATCCCATCCATCCTTTTCTTTCCAACAATTCATCTATCCATCATCCCTTCTTTCAGCCAGCCTGCTATTGAGGCTGATAGTGACTTGCCTCAAGAACGAGTGTTTTGAGTTTGGAGAGCCCTGGATTAATCTACGGGACCCACCACTTACTTATTGTGGGACCCTGAGTGGATTTACCTCTCCAGACCTGTTCAGCTATGAAATGTATCTAAGGTAGCAGTGACCTCATAAGGGGTTATCAGGAGTAAATGATTGAACGCAGCAAAGCCCCTTGCACGGGGAGTGGCTCACGATGGCGATGCTGTTATGTTCCACATGCTGGGTTAGACATGTTCCTCTGTGGAATGTAATCTCCCTGGAGACACACAGAAATAGCTGTGATACTCTGCCCTGTATTACAGGTGAGGAAACTGGCTCAGATAGGTCCTGTAACTTGTCCACAGCTGTGGGGTGAATGTCCCATCATTATCCCATAGTCTTCCTTTTACTTTTGTGTTTTGTCCTGTCAACATGTGATGGCTTTTGTCTGGAGCCAAGCTCTCAAATGAAGGTGACCACAGGCACATGCCCTGTGGCCTCGGGTGATCGGGTCCCCCAGCAACTGACTGCGTTTTCTCTCCCTGTCTCTCGCAGCCAGCCAAGCTCGCTGAGGCCTTCAAGTACTTCGTGCAGGGCATGGGATACAGTGAGTATGGCATTCCTCGTGTGCAGTGGGTCGGGGCACGTGTTGGAATTGGAAGTGCTCTGTCCTGAGCCAGGCTTAGATGAGCAATTCTGTGTCCCCCGGGCCAGCTTCAGCTTACTGGGAAGAAACATTTAGGTGTGTGGAGGGCGCGTGGCAGCCTGGAAGGTCAAGCCTCTCATTTATACCAGCGAGGCTCATTTTTCCTCCTTTGTTGAACAGAAGTTGCTTCACACCAGGGGTTTTGGGAGGTTTAGGATGAGGACTGTCCCTTTAAGCACCAAGACAGTGACAAACAGTGAAACAATAACAGTTTTTAAAATTTTGATCACAAGTTTTAAGAGACCGCCGGCTATAGTGATGATGAAGACAGTGTCAGTGATGAAAGATATACTAACACATTATTTTATCTCATTGAACTATCACAGTACTCCTTTGACATATTCTTAGCCCATCTTATCAATGATGAAGCTGAGGCTTCGGGGATCTAAGCAGGGAGTAGAGGGCGGATCTGTGGAAGTTCTTTGAAGACCGCAAAGCTCTGTGGAAGTGGCTAACAAAGTTGCTTATATTCAAGGTGGAGCATGCCACATTCAAGTTATGAGCTTTGGGAAGTGGAGGATGCACTGGAAGCATCATTCAGGGACTCGCTAATTCTAACTTTGCAGTTATAGTTTGTTAGATACATGCAGCCTTTTTTTCCAGAAGTGCTGTCCCAGGACTAGGACAGACCCTGGCAAGTTGTAACTCAGCTGAACAGCAGCCAGTCGGTGCTGTGGGCTTGTCAGCCATAGTCCGGCCCTGACGTGACTAGTGGCTCTTCTGACCCTACTGTTTTGGAACTGTAATTTGTGTGTCTTTCCTTACTAGGAAGGTATTGAACTTCTGATCCCTTTTATCATTTCCTTAGACTGTTTGCCCATGTAGATAGTAAGAGTATGCTTGGTAAGCTGACTGCAGTCCTAGCATTGGCCTCAGCCATGATGATCTCTAGCAAGGCAGGGCTGGCAGGTTTGATTTCCATGCCTCAGGCTCAGGCGGGATCCACATCCCCAGGTGCCCTCTTCCAACAGAAGCTGTCTGCCAGTGGGGCTCCTGCCTTTCTAGCCTGCTTTCCCCAGCGGAAGTTGCAGGCAAAGGCTGTCACTGGAGATAGCCATGGAGAGAGCCGTGGGGCAGCCCTGCTTTACCTGCACAGTGTGAATTGTGACTCCTGTTTGTCTTGGCCCCGCCAGGGTTTGGATTTCTGCTTTGAGAGTGTGTTCTGGAGAGAAAGGAAGTGAATGCTAAACCTCATCTTTCTCCCCAAATCAGCATCTATTTCCAGAAACCCAAAGCCTCCTGCAGGTCTTGGGGGGAAAAAAACAGGAAGAGCTATGGTCTCAAAGGCATCAGCCAAAGAGAAGGAAAGAAACCGATCACTGGCCTCCTGCACGCTGCAGGGGCTGGCTTAATGAACCCTCTGCACACCTGACATCAGCGCTTACTGTGTCCTTCTCATCCTCCTCAGTAGAAATCCCAGATTTGTGGGTGAGAAGTAGGGGCTCAGAGAAGTATGTGAGCTGCGGATGTGGCATTGACCCCAATTCTTTCTGAATTCAAAACTAGCTCTTTAAGATAGTTCAGCAAGGATTAATTCTCTTTGGGAGTGCCTGCCATCAAAAGCCCCTCCCTGTGCCTATCAGGGAGATAGCATAAGGCCTGCATGCTTGGTGTGGATCCGCTGCCCCTGTTGCTGAGATCTGTGACTCCTTGTGGCCTCCTAGCCATGATGCTTCAGGTGGGAGACTAGTTTCCTAAAGCTGCCCTAACAAAGCTCCACAGACTGGGTGGCTGAAAACAGTAGAAATCCATTCTCTCAAAGTTCAGGAGGCCTAAAGTCCGAAATCAAGGTATGGGCAGGGTCTTGCTCCCTCCAACGGCACTATGGAAGAACCTTGCCTGCCTCTTCCTGGCTTCCGATGGCCCCAGCGATCCTTGGCTTTACGTGGCTTGTGACTGCATCGCTCCAATCTCGGCCTCTGTCTTTGCGTGGACTTCTCCCCTGCGTATCCCTATGTGCTGTTTCTATAAGGGCATCACAGTCGTTGGGTTTAGGGTTCCCTGTCAACCCAGGATGGTTTCATCTCGAGATCCTTAACTAATTACAGATGCAAAGACCCTATTTCCAAATAAGGTTCCCTTCTGAAGTTTCAGGTGGGTGTGAATCTCGCAGGACACTGTCTCATCCGGTACAGGTGGGCAGGATTGTTCCTCCTCATTTCACCCCATCAGCACGTGCCATGCGCAAGAACATTTGAGGTGTTAGAGAAGATCCCAAAGAATAGGCAGCGCCTTTGTTAGCACCTGGGCTGACAGGCTTCTTTGAGAAAGAGAGATGACAACAAATAGCCCTGCCAGGAACTTGCCATGTGGCCCCTCTCCGTTTCCCCACCTGTGATGTGCAGGGCCGAGCCCGGCTGACCCCAGGTGTCCTCCCTGCTCCAGTGATCATGGACAGCATGGGGTCATGGGCGTACACGCGGGTGCTGATACCAGGGGTCGGTATTAACATCCCTTTACAGATGGGAACAAGGAGGCTTAGGGGGATACTCTCAAAATTGCACAGCTTTTAAGAGGTGGCAGAATTGGGGTACAGACCCAGATCTGGGTTCAAGTCACTCATGGTGTGAGTGCAGCAGTTCTTTCACTCATCTGGGCCTCGCCGTCTCTCTCTGTGAGTGGACCTGGAGAGGACGGGGGCCCAGCAGCTGGATGGCTGCAGGGATCAAGGCTTCTCTGGGGTTGGCATGTAGAAGGGCATGTGGTTGGTGGATGGGCATGCCTGGCTCCTCACCTGGCAGTCTCCTGCCCTCTAACTGGCTGTTTCTTGTCCCCCTAGTGCCCTCGGCTAGCATGACCCGCCTGATGCGGTCCCGCACAGCCTCTGGTTCCAGCGTCACTTCTCTGGATGGCACCCGCAGCCGCTCCCACACCAGCGAGGGCACCCGCAGCCGCTCCCACACCAGCGAGGG
>NC_045440.1:136801623-136820671 GCF_002776525.5 Piliocolobus tephrosceles | reverse complement strand
TCCCACACCAGCGAGGGCACCCGCAGCCGCTCCCACACCAGCGAGGGGGCCCACCTGGACATCACCCCCAACTCGGGTGCGGCCGGTAACAACGCTGGGCCCAAGTCCATGGAGGTCTCCTGCTAGGCGGCCTGCCCAGCCGCCACCCCCGGACTCTGATCTCTGTAGCGGCCCCCTCCTCCCCAGCCCCTTTTCGCCCCCTGCCTGCCACACTGCGCCTAACCGGTATTAATCCAAAGCTTATTTTGTAAGAGTGAGCTCTGGTGGAGACAAATGGGGTCTATTACGTGGGTGCCCTCTCCAAAGGCAGGGTGGCAGTGGACCAAAGGAAGGAAGCAAGCATCTCTGCATTCGCATCCTCTTCCATCAACCAGTGACGAGTTGCCACTCTTTGGTCCCCTCCCTCAGAGACACCAAACTGCCAAAAACAAGACACGTAGCAGCGCACACTTCACAAAGCCAAGCCTAGGCTGCCCTGAGCATCCTGGTTCAAACGGGTGCCTGGTCAGAAGGCCAGCCGCCCACTTCCTGTTTCCTCTTTAACTGAGGAGAAACTGAACCAGTTTCCGGAAACAAAATCCTTTTCTCATTTCAGGAGGGGGGTAATAGTGACATGCAGGGACCTCTTTGAAACAGGCAAAACAGGAAGGGGGAAAAGGTGGGATTTATGTTGAGGCTAGAGGCATTTGGAACAACCAATCTATGCAGTTAACTTGAAGAAACAGATTTTTAAAGTTGGTGCATCTAGGAAGCTTTGAATGCAGAAGCAAACAGGCTTGATTTTTCTAGCATCCTCTTAATGTGCAGCAAAAGCAGGCAACAAAATCTCCTGGCTTTACAGACAAAAATGTTTCAGCAAATGTTGCGCATCATGGTTTTTGAAGGCTTTAGTTCTGCTTTCTGCCTCTTCTCCACAGCCCAACTTCCCACCCCGGGCGAGTGATGATTCTTGTTCAGGGAGAAGATCATTTACATTTGTTTTGCATTCCTTGGAATGGAGGGAAACATTCCACAGCTGCCCTGGCTGTGATGAGTGTCCTTTCAGGGGCCGGGGTAGAAGCATTGGGGTGGGGGCGGAATTGGGGTTACTCGATGTAAGGGATTCCTTGTGGTTGTGTTGGGATCCAGTGCAGTTGTGATTTCTGTGGATCCCAGCTTGGTTCCAGGAATTTTGTGTGATTGGGTTAAATCCAGTTTTCAATCTTTGACAGCTGGGCTAGAACGTGAACTCAGTAGCTGAACCTACCTGACCGAGTCACGTTCTTGGATCCTCAGAACTCTTTACTCTTGTGGGGGTGGGGGTGGGAACTCGTGGGGAGCGCTGGCTGAGAAAATGTAAGGATTCTGGAATACGTATTCCATGGGACTTTCCTTCCCTCTTGCTGCTTCCTCTTTTCCTGCTCCCTAACCTTTCGCCGAATGGGGCAGCACCACTGACGTTTCCGGGCGGCCAGCACGGCTGCCAGGCTCCTGTACTACTGCCTTGTACTTTTCATTTTGGCTCACCGTGGATTTTCTCATAGGAAGTTTGGTCAGAGTGAACTGAACATTGTAAGTCAGCCGCTGGGGCCCGAGGATTTCTGGGACCCCGCGGTTGGGAGAAGGGAGTAGTCCAGCCTTCCAGGTGGCATGAGAGGCAATGACTCGTTACCTGCCGCCCATCACCTTGGAGGCCTTCCCTGGCCTTGCGCAGAAAAGTCGGGGATCGGGGCAAGAGAGGCTGAGTATAGATGGGAAACTGTTGTGCACAGGTCTTTCCAGAGGAGTTTCTTAATGAGATATTTGTATTTATTTCCAGACCAATAAATTTGTAACTTTGCAGCGGCTTGTGTCTTTTTTGTGTCCCTGAAAGATTGTGTGTGTGAAACATTACAGTGCAGGGATGGCTGTTTCACTGGGGGGGTTGCCCATCCTTGACACTTAGGGGGCCCCAGCCCCTCATCTCTGGAATTCTTTGCTTCAGAGCAGCACGTCCAGCAGAAATTTAAGTCAGCTGATATGTTACTTCTAATTTCCTGGTGGCCTCGTTTTCAAAAGTGGAAAGAAATGGACGAAATTAATTTTAATAATACATTTATCTCAAGATGTCTAAAATATTACCACTGCTATAAAAACGATTGCGCAGGTATTTGCATTCCTTTTTCATTCTGGGAACTCTAGTCTGTCTGTCACACTCAACAGCCCTTTCAGACCAGCTGCACTTCAAGTGACCAGTAGCTTAGCGCAGTGATAAGAGGATAAAACTTTTCAACCTATAATTTGAGGAAAACAGCGTTTTTATTTTTAACATCTGTTTTTATTTTTTGAGACAATAGTCTCACTTTGTCACCCAGACTCAAGTGAAGTGGCACGATCTTGGCTCACTGCAACCTCCGCCTCCCAGGTTCAAGCAGTTCTCCTGCCTCAGCCTCCTGAGTAGCTGGGATTACAGGCATGTGCCACCATGCCCAGATAATTTATTTTTATTTTTAGTAGAGATGGGGTTTTGCCATGGCCAGGCTGGTCTCGAACTCCTGACCTCAAGGGATCCATCCACCTAGGCTTCCCAGAGTGCTGGGATTACAGGCGTGAGTCACCGTACCCAGGCTACATTTTGTTTGGATTACAAAAAAAAATGTATGTGGAAAGACCATTCCTTTTCTCATGCCCAATGACAACCATTGTAATGCTTGCTTTCTATTCTACATTAAAAAAAGTTAAAAGATTTTAGTATAACCTCTTATTTTAACTATTTAAGATTAGTTTAAAATGTACAGACAGTTGCAAAGAATACAGCGAGTTGCCATATAGCCTGTACTCGGTAACCCCTGTCATTAATATCTGACGTTACTGCGTACTTGTCACAACCAGGAGATCAGTTGGACGTTGCTGTTAACTAAGCCCTGAGCCATATTGAGAATTCACTGGGGTTCCCCTAATGTCCTCTCTCTGTCCAGGATCCCATCCAGGACACCCCATTACATTTTGTTGTCATGCTCAGCTTCCTCTGGCTTGTAACAGTTTCTCAGATTTTCCTTTTTTTTTTTTGAGACGGAGTCTCGCTCTGTCGTCCAGGCTGGAGTGCAGTGGCCGGATCTCAGCTCACTGCAAGCTCCACCTCCCGGGTTTACGCCATTCTCCTGCCTCAGCCTCCAGAGTAGCAGCGACTACAGGCGCCCGCCACCTCGCCCGGCTAGTTTTTTTTTTTTTTTTTTGTATTTTTTAGTAGAGACGGGGTTTCACCGTGTTAGCCCGGATGGTCTCGATCTCCTGACCTCGTGATCCGCCCGTCTCGGCCTCCCAGAGTCTTTTTTTTTTTTTTTTAACTTGAGACAGGTTCACTCTGTCTCCCAGACCAGAGTACAGTGGCGCGATCTCAGCTCACTGCAACTCCGCCTCCCAGGTTCAAGCAATTCTACCTGGCCCTCCCAAGTAACTGGGATTACGGGCACAGGCTGCCACGCCCAGCTAATTTTTTTTTTTTTTGTATTTTAGTAGAGATGGGTTTTCACTGTGTTGTCCAGGCTGGTCTCACTTCTGAGCTCAGGGAATCCACCCGCCTCGGCCTCCCAAAGTGCTAGGATTACAGGTGTGAGCCACCTCGACTGGCCAGAGTTTCCTTTTTCTTTGACAGCGTTGAGAAGCACTAGTCAGGCATTCTATTGCAGGTCTCTCCACTGAGGTTTGTGCGTAGTTCTTCTTATGGTACAACTGGGGGCTGTGGGTTTTTCGGGGAAGCCCATAGAGGTGGTTTGTCCTGCTTCTCACATCATATCCAGGCCACACACTATCACTGTCGTTCATCGCCGATGGGATTAATGGTGATGGCCTAGCTGGGGTAGGGTTTGCCAGATTTCTCCATCGTCAAGTTACCCTTTCTACTTCTCCATATTCATTCTTTGGAAGCATGAACCCCCAGAATTTGAGACAGTTCTCCGTTAATTTAGAAAGTTTATTTTGCCAAAGCTGAGGACGTGCACCTGTGACCCAGTTTCAGGAGGTCCTGACGACCTGTGACCAAGGTGGTCAGGGCACGGTTTGGCGTTATATATTTTAGGGAGACACAGACATCAATCCATACATGTAAGAACCATACAAAGGTTCCATCTAGAAGCAGGGACAACTAGAAGCAGGGAGAGGAATTCCAGGTCACAGGTAGGTGAGAGACAGACGGTTGTATTCTTTTTATGTGTGTATGTATGTATTATACTTTAAGTTCTAGGGTACATGTGCACACCGCATGTTCTCACTCATAGGTGGGAATTGAACAATGAGAACACTTGGACACAGGATAGTTGTATTCTTTTGAGCTTCTGATAAGCCTTTCCGAAGGAGGCAATCAGAACATGCATCTATCTCAGGGAGCAGAGGGATGACTTTGAATAGAATGGGAGGCAGGTTTGCCCTGAGCCATTTCCAACTTGACTTTCCCCTTTAGCTGAGTGATTTTGGGGACCCCAGGATTTTCCTTTCACAGAAGCAAGTCACTAAGTGTAGCCCCCGCTCAAGGACAGGCCCCCACTGAGAACAGCTCTCATGCTATTCTCTATGTTGGTTTTTCTTCACTTCCTTGAAGAATTTCTTAGGCTTTGTAAAATGTTTAGCTGTAAACACTTTTGAAGTCTGCGCCATCGTGCAACAGGTGGATGTGCCATTGTTCACAGCCCTGCTGTTTAGGATCTAGACTTGGAAGAAGGTGGGGACATCACCTCAGCACAGAAGGGCGAGAGGGCATTCCCAGCAGAGGGGCCAGTTTGGGCACCAGCATTGAGGGTGGATGGTATGTGCCTTTTTTTTTTTTTTTTTTTTTTTAGATGGGGTTTTGCCTTTGTCACCCAGGCTGGAGTGCAATGGCATGATCTTGGCTCACTGCAACCTCCACCTCCTGGGTTCAAGCGATTCAGCGTCTGGAGTAACTGGGGTTACAAGCATGTGCCACTACACCCAGCTAATTTTTTGTACTTTTAGTAGAGATGGGGTTTCACCATGTTGGTCAGGCAGGTCTTGAACTCCTGATCTCAGGTGATCCACCTGCCTCAGCCTCCAAAGTGCTGGGATTACAGGAGTGAGCCACTGCATCCAGCCTGTTATGTGTCTTTGTGAGGAATGTGCAGTGTAGACCTGGGCAGATGATCTTGTGAGCTGTGCGTGGCAGGAGGTGAGCCTGGAGTGATAGCTTTTACAACTGCATCCTGTCCCAGCAGGGGCTTAGGGGAAGGCAGGGTCTTTGGGCTTCTTTGTGCCACGGATGGCCCCACTGATAAGTTAGAGAAGACTTCAGACTCCTCTGAAGAGTTTTAAATGCGTAAAATAAAATACATAAGACTAAAAAAGGCACTTATAGAGAAGTATAATTATCCAAATGTGACTATTGTGTGACCTAGTCACATGCACTTCTTCAGCAGTAATGTGGAAGCAGACCTCAACATCGCTGCAATTTCCAAGTCCTGCCTGTACTTTGAGCTATCTGCTGCAATGGAAATAAGAGGATTATCTGGATTACAGCTGCTGATACTATTAGGATTTGTCGCCTACATTTAGATAGAAGGAAACGCTAAGTTGCAATTAGTGGTTAGGAACAACAAAGATGCATTTTTTTTCACCATCTGAGAACAGGGCCCTCTGGATTCTATACATAGATTCTTGGAGGGCCCAGGGACCCCAGGTTAAGAAGCCCTGTTTAAAGTCAGGGGAGGGAGGAGCATGTCGGCTCATGATTATTCAACAAACATAAGAAGTGCCTTTCCTACTTTGTGTCCTGTGTAAGACGGGAACTAAGATAAAGTAGGTGGTGGAGGAAATGGCAAGGAAGCATCACAGCAGGGGCATTGTGCCAGCTTTGAGGTGTCAGTGTGGCACCGAGACCTGCTGTGGTCTGGCTTTGGCGAGGAAAGAACTGTTGCAGGTGTTTGCATGTATCAGTGCTATTTAGAGATACATACCCAAAGTCTGTCTGGCCAGCTGGGGATCTGATTCTGGTCTCCTAGCTGCTTGTTTTGGTTTCAAATCTTCCGATTCTTGGGTTTCAGCAGCCCCTGGGAGGCCAAGTGTGTGCTGAGATTACAGGGTCTGTCCTTGGCCCTTTTCAGTTTCCCTAAGAAAGTCATTGGGTGGACCCCTAGATCTGGCCTAAATCCATTGGCTTACGTATTTATATTGGGCTTCTTAGGCTACGTGGAAGCCCTTCGCCAGTGTCCCACATGGAATCCAAGAGCAGAAGGTGAGGCTTGGCCCTATGGGGAGGGAGACAGGATTGGGGAGGAGTTAGCGGTCTCCTTTCTAAGATCTGATTTTTCTGTAACTCTGAAGCATAAAATGGTGGCCCTAACCCAGGGGCTACCTGACCTTTTGGCTCTTGAACCCAAAACTAATCGGGTCTTTCTGTCTCTTAAGGGGAAGAATCTCATTGGTCCAGCTCTACTCAGGTGCCACTCCCTGTCTAATTAACTGTGACTGGGCTCACGTTGCTCCTGCGCCCTTCCCCCCGTATACATGCAGCGGCGTCTGAGTAATTGATGTCGTTGTGGCGATGAATTGGGCGTATCTGTTGCCTGATTAAGCCCATTGACAGCAAAGCTCACTGTGGCAGAACATGCCCTTTCTCATCCCTGCTTTGAGAAGTGTCTGCGGAATGCCCAGCCCTCCCCAGGAGGCAGGCATCACCACGCAGAGATGGGACATCTAGCATTTGTAACACATGTCACTGTGGGTGTCCTTTTTCCCGCAAACTAGGGATTTTTTTTCTTTTTCTTCTTCTCCCTCTCCCTCTCCCTCTCCCTCTCCCTCTCCCTCTCCTTCTCCTTCTCCTTCTCCTTCTTCTTTCTTCTTTCTTCTTCCTTCTTCTTCCAGATGGACGCCTGCTCTATCACCCAGGCTGGAGTGTAGTGGTGTGATCTGGGCTCCCAGCAACCTCAGCTTCCCGGGTTCAAGTGATTCTCCTACCTTAGCTTCCCAAGTAACTGGGACTATAGGTGCACCACCATGCCTGGGTAATTTTTTGTATTTTCAGTAGAGATGGGGTTTCGCCATGTTGGCCAGGCTGGTGAGATTTCTTCTGTATCGACAGGACCAGCATAGAGCAAAGCACATAACAGGAGACTTTTGTTAAATTAACAGATGTATACTTTCTTTAATAATATTTAGTGTGCTTTATAGATTATTTCACCTTTTTATTATTTATTTGTGAGGAGATTTCCTTGCTTCATATAGATGAGAAAACCAAGGTTCAGAGAGAATAAATCACTTGCCCAGTCATTTCTAAAATGGATTAAATCCCTTGCTGTCTTGCTGTCTTTTAAAACCGTTCACTGAGCACATGACTCATGCCCCCATTTATTGATGTCTTGGGATTGTGGAACATCAGTAAATTCCTGGGACTAACTAAGACTGTGGATGCCCGTAAGGTTGTTACTGACTGTGGCGGCTGTTTGTCCCTCCATTATTACATAGTCCCACTCGGACTTAGATGACCTGCTTTTATATCTTTCATCTGGCTTTTAATTTTTCCACCTTCTCCTCTGCTGCCGGGCTGGCCTCTGCTATCAATAAGCCTGCTTCGGGCAGCTTCCTCTCCCTTTTTATGGAATGGACTAAGAAATCTACATTGTTAGGGTTGTGTGAAAAACAAGAGCAGTGAGGTTTAGGCTGGAGATCTGGAGACATTCGTTCCAGAATAAAATACATGAAACAGTGCACGGGCTTCGTGACAGCTTGTTTGTCTCCTCAGAAGTCATTTTTGCTCATTCCTACATTTAGATTTCGAACCAGATTCAACTAGAATTTTTGGTTCTCTGAATACAGAGGATGCCTTTGCATTCCGATTTTGTCAGTAGGGGTGATGGAGAACACTGGCATCTCTGCAATATGCTTTTGAAAAGAAAATGCTTCATAATGAAATGCTCTGGCCATTTCCCCTAAATCCCATTTTCCCCCCAATTCAGCTACCTGATATCCTAAAAAATTGTCCTAACATCTATACATTCATCTTAATCTGAGGCACCCACAGGACACCATGATCTAAGTTCCACTTTTGAAACCGATATGTTTCAGGATAGAGGTGTTCCTAGAAAGAATTCGTGTGACAATTATATTTTTATTGGAATGGAGCCTCCTCTTGACTTTTTATACTCTCATCGTGTGTTCTGGGGGCAAGTGGATGAGAGGGATTTGGCCAAGAGGTATCAAAAGAGGCATTCACTTCATCTGCCCCATCCATCTGCACATCCGTTCGTACAGCTCAGCATACGCTGTGTGCTGTGTCGGGCTTGGGAGTCATAGAGAAGTAACACACCTTTCCTGCTTTAGAGAAACGGGGTTTTAAATCAAGTGACAGCATAACATGAAAACATAAAAAGCAAAAAAATTAAGGGGCTCAGCAGTCTATGGCTGAGGTAAAAGAGCATTCAACTGAGTATAGCTAGTGACACTATAACTGAGTATAGATAGTTTTCTTTACATTTGCTATTTTAAATAAGGGCTAAATAAATTAAATATACAAACACACACATTGACATTAATTCTTACTACAGCCTTGCTGATTACCCCCAGTTTATGAAGAAACTCAGTTGATAATAGATGTGTTTAGTAAGTGCTTAATGTTCTAAGTTTATTAAGTGCTTAGTATTCTAAGCTCTATTTTAAAATTTTGTATGAAATATGCATCCCACTGAGGGGTAGGTACAATCATTTTCTACATCTCACAGCTGGAGAAACTGAGGCTCAGATGGGCCTAGTAAGGAAAAAAGGATATCAAGATCCATTTGAGGCTCAAAGTCAGGACTGTTTCCATTGCATCTGCACCCTTCCTTATGCTTCTTTTTCCTCCTCTTGGTTCCTAAGGCAGCTGGCAATAGATATTCTGTCCATCCATCCGATCCTTGCTTACTCAGTTCTTGACATGTGCCTGCTTCTGAGCTAGGCTCAGAGGAAGCAGCTACAGTCCCTGACCTCACGGTACTCAGTCTTGTTGGGGATGTAGGAAGACACTGAATATGTGAGTGAGTGAATGAATGAATGCCAAAAATTTCACTTTATATTTACATGAGTTGTCTTCCAGCCCGGATCCATTGGCAGCCCTTGTCTTCTCTGAGTTCTAAACTTTGTGTTTCTAAACCCATTTCCAAACTTTTTTAGCCATTTTAATGTCACTGTAGAAAGTGTCTGGGACCTCGTTTCCACCACCTGCACATTTATTGAACGTGCTCAATGCTCCATCATTGTCTCATAACAACTGCAGGTACAAGAGAAGCCACCAAATCCAGTACGTGACTTTGCTGATGGTTTATTCCCTTAAGGAGAAAAGCCTTACACAGAGAAACTGAGCAATGAAACCCTTCACACTGAGCAAACACGTTCCCCACTGCACAAATCCCGAGAAAAACGAGGACTGTTGTGAAACATGACAGATTGCCCAAGTGTTATTTTTCTTCTATTGGAAAATTCTAAGACGTTTCCTCATGTGTAGTTTTTCAATCACAAAAACGGCAGTAGGAATATTTAAATATTAAATCACAATTTGAAAATAGATATATACATACATATATATACACACGCAGAGATACATAGTTGACTGTTATGATTCCCAGGTATGCAGGGTTATCACTGTGGCTGCTTTGCATCAAGACAAGTTTGTAAGAAGCAGTGACATAGTTCAACGTAGTAGTCAGCAGCTAGATTACTTCCCTGTAATTGCTACGGACACACAGTACAAGGCTAGCGAGATTACAGACAATCATATCATTTGAGTCTACTATCTTTGATAACTCTGAATCATTTTCAAAGTTAAAATTGCAGCTATTGTCAGTAAAGCGCCTCTTATAAAGGTCATGCCTTCTGATTTGGGAACAGAATAACTAGGCATAGCACAGGAAGAGATGGCTCAAGTATCAGACTCTCCTGGGTTTCCAGTCTTGGTCTGCTGTTCACTAGCTGGTAAGACCTTGAGTAAACTATTAAACTTCCGTGAGACTCAGATGATAGTGTCATTTTCTGTAGGTCTGCTGTGAAGATTAAATGAGATATGGCAGGAAAGCACCTTCCACAAGGCTTGGTGTATGCTAAGCGTTCATCAAATGCTTATAATAAGGTTTAGCAAGATTTAATTTGGTGAATTCAGATCTCCCTCCCTGTTGCACACCTAAGCACACCTGAGTAATTCACTCTAAGTACTAATGTAAATTTCCTCAACCAAGGTTAACTAACCCGTAGGGTACCTATTCTTTGTCTCAGAACATATAGTTAACAAGGGACCAGAGAGGTGATGATCTATTTGGTCTATTTGAAGCCCCTTGTAGATATGATTCTCCAATAGGAGTCATTCAGGTCTTTTCTAGAGGCCTCTGCAAGAGCAAGGGCTGATAGAATAAGCTGGTGTTTGGGCTCTAACTTTTTGGGGGCTGACTTCTCAGAAAATCTGAGTCCCAGATGTTCCATTTATAAAATAGTGAAGAGACGCATACTCAAAATTGCTGTAACAATTAGATAAGATAATGAACAACTTAGCATAGTGCTTGGCACCGAGTAAACACTCAATCAATGGAGATTTTTTCCATTATATGTATTATTCTTAATTTTTACTGAATCCGGCCACACCATTGCAGGGAAATTCTGACTTAGAAAGAGCTTCATTACATTGGATCCAAATTTCCTTCTCCATGACTTCAACCCATGGGTCTGAGACTTGCCGTCTGGGCTCTGCATAAGATAGTTCCATTTCTCAAAACCAGTGGCGACTGGGTTATTCTGACCACCTTCTTCCACCCATTGCCAGAATAATCCCTAGTTTCTCCAACCTGACTTCCTATGATCTTTGAAAGCTAAATTCAGTTTCCCAAACTGAGAAGCAAATTCAGTAAGAACCTAGCTCTTGGGTTTTCACTGAATTTCAAATGGAGTGAGCTGTTATCCAGCCTTGTAATTTGTAGATGGCAGGTGTTTTCACTCTAAGAAAATCTAATATGATTCACACTGACTTATAGAAGAGATCATTCATGGGGTGAATTCTCTTTATACAAGAATTCTTGTATATGCATATACAAATATATGTATATATACATACACATTTCTTTAAAATATTAAATGTCTCTTTTGCTAAGGCACTTAATATAAAATTTTGACTGTTAAAATTATATTTTCATGTAGCTTTGGAAGAAGAGAGCTTCGAATAAAAGTAGGAACACATGCACAGCTTCCTATATTCATCAAGTATTTAATGAGCACCACTGTATGGCTTGCACTGGACTAGGTTTTGGGGAGGTGATAATAAGGAGGACATATTCCCAGTCCTTTTCCTGTTTAGGAATCTCTCTGCACACTGCACAGAATTCCCTGTGAATAACTACCCAACATTCAACATGCAGCATTGGGTAAACAGAATCATCTTTTAAATGTGTGATGAGAGCTGGTTCTGATGGGAGAGAGGGGAGAAGCTATAGGGGATTTGTGGATTTTTGTGTGTCCCATGATTTTTTGATGCTTAAGAGCCTAAATTATCAGAAAATCAGATATTCTTGTCTTTTAAAAAGGAGCTAGAAAGACAATAAGAGGGAAAAATGACAGTGAAAAAAAACCACTTATTCCAGTATGTTTTCCTATTTTCCTATTCTGACACATCTGGAAGCTCTAAAAAAAGGGGGGGAAATACGGGTTATAAAGACAGTCCAATTTCTATCGGAATCCTACTTTCCCACTCACCAACTGGGTGACTCTGGTCGAGTTTTCTCACCTCTATGAGCTTCCATTTCACATTTGTAAGGACAGAAATAATAATGGGAATTTCTCAACATTGTCGAGAAGATTCAGTGAGCTAATATATGCAAAGCACTGAGAGCAATGTCTGGCACAGAAAAGGCCCTAAATAAAAGAATTCTAACAGTAAATTTTATATTTTACTAATACAATAAATAATAGCCTGATATTCATTAACAATAACCTTTTCCTTTTAGCTTCAACCTCTTCAGGTTTAAAACCTTGTTAAATCTATTTCTGTTTCTAAACAACTGGTAAACCTCTATCTTCATACCAGGAAACTGGCCATTTGGTCAGCAGAACCAAAGGCTGTTAAATGAGTCTCTGCAATAGATATGCCCTGAGCACGGGGGCCCTTGAAGTCCCACAGCTTCCAGCTCTAGAAGTCACCCCAGGCTGCTACCAAGTGGACCCACTTCTTGGTTTGACCCACACCCCTACCTGAACCTGTCTTGGTCATTTCAGTGGGTCTGGCATGGTCTGCAGTTGGGTCTGTCAAGGCTCTGTAAGAGTAGAGGAATGTTGCAGGGCACCACTCTCGGGGGCCAGACAGGCTGGTCCAGAGGCCTTACCAATTCCTACGAGCCCCAAGCCGGACAAGGGAGAAGGTTCAAGGAAGAGCCTGGCCAAGTACCCAAAGCCCTGCCATTCGGCAGCTGATTCAGTGTGAGAGTCAATTGGTCCTTCTGAAATGGGCTGACCTTGTCCTGTCTCTGGAGTATTAACTGGGGGCTTTTCCCATCAATAAGAATGTTTATCAAATTTTATTTCTGACTAGGATAAACCTAATCTGTACCCTTCACAGTGTAGGGTTGAAGAGAAACTTAACCTCAACAATGCCCAGGTTAATGGATACAACTTTCCATTAAAAATCAAAATCAAGCAACTATTCACCTCACTTGGCAAATGTTCCATGACCTTGAGGTGCACACATATTTGGAATCAGGATAGTTTTGGTGTGTTGACGTCAGGATTACCCATTACAGTACCTCTTGGCAGGCTACAAATAACAGATTATTCTATTGTTCCAAATTCCATCTATCCATCTGAATGGACCCAAAGAGTCTTGTGGTTTGGCATCTAAAGAAGAAATTGGTGATATTAGAAGTCTACCTGATTCAGTTTCTTGGGATTTAGGCAAGATCCAGCAGGACTTCTAGTGACTTGGAAAGGCTGGATCAGGCTTGGGTATAGTCCAGAACAGCTAGAGACAGGCAATTTTCTTTGGAGTAGATGCTGAATGATGTCAAGGAGAAAACTCATAGTATGGGCCTGAGCAGCACCATCATGGGTCTTTTGGGTGGTTAGAGACAGAAAAGGAGGCCAAGGGTCCAGATCAGGGTAACTAGGAATGAGTGGGAAATTGACAAAATAAGGCTCAATGGTGAAAAGTTATTGACCATAGGGCTGACTGCTTCACAGACATTGGGTCAGTCTCCAAGACCCAAGATTTGTGCCTGCCTAGTTGGCAATTTCTGAGAAGTCAGGGTATGATTCTAAGTCAGCAAAGATGTCATTGGGATTCCTACAGCTCAGGTTGCAGAAGCAGGCATTAATCCATAGGACCTGGCGGGAGAAGCCAAGCCCATCAGGACACTGGAAGGACACGTTGATGGTCTTGGACTTGTAGGGGATGCAGCACCTGCTGTCCATGCAAACTCCACAGTATTTGGGTTGATAGGAGCGTGTGCTGATGCAGCCGGCGAGGGTGAAGTTCATGGATGCCTCTGGCTGGTACACAGCCAGACACTTCTTCCCTGCCTGAAGGAAAGGAAAGGCGCTTTCAGTGGGGGTGCTCAGAGAATGGACAATCACCTTCTTTCCCTGAGCCCCCAGTTTTTCCCTCCTCACTGTGTGGGAGCATTCCACCTTACTTTCAGCTTCACAGCATCCTCAAGCAAGGAGGGACAACAGCAAACACAGTGAGATCCAGCGTACTGTACAGGGGTAAATGGAGGACCACAGAGGAACATGTTTTGTTTGGGTTGTATCTCACAGCCTGCAGTTTCTCTTTTGTTCTGCATTTTTTGTCTTGCCTATGGCCATTCATCGTGGTTTCACCAACATGGGGAGCCTGTGTAGCTCCTTCATCCAAGCAAGTTCCCTGTCTAGCTAGTGGCAGAACTGGCATCGGGACTCCATGCTCAGGGGACATGCTTTGCCCTAACTTCCCTGCCCGCCTTTGCCTCTTATGGTCTTTCACACACACCTTTAATATGCAATGTATTCAAATGGATTTACATTATTAAAAGGTAACTCTACTTTCCACTGGGCTATAGGCCACTTGAGATTTGTTGTTCTTTCTGTGTCTCTGTGGTATAATTCCATGCCTAGTACAGAGTAGGCACAGAGTAAACCCATTGGATTGAGGGTTCTCAGGGTTTACTGTGTACAGCACCATGCTAGATCTAGGCTGTATGGTGGCATGAAGCTTGCCCAATTTGGGAAACCCTCTGAGGGTACATAATTCTGGAAAGAAATTGGTTAGAAATCAAAATTGGCTTGGACTTGCATTATCTGGTCTAGTAATGGTAGAGCCATCTCACTCAGCTTAGGACCTTTGCTCTAATTCTTCTGCAGCTGGTACATTTTCCACATATGTTTTCAGTTTCAGTTTCAGTTTCAGATGCTATGGGATGCTTACTGTATAGCAAGTGCAGAAAATACAAAAGCTAGTATTACAGGGTAAAATAATCAGAGAGGAAGAAGAAGAAAGAAGAGGAGAAAAAGGAGAAGGAAGAAGAAAAATGGATCCAGTTGATCAATATGTAGATGACTGGAGAAGGTGTCTAGGGGATGAGCAGTGATGTTGGATGCCTGAAGAGGATCACAGGGAGCCGTGCTGCCTTTTTTACACCGGAGGCAACCCTGGCCTCAACATCCCTAAGAAACCATCAGCATTCCAAAAATGGAATAACTGTTGAATTTTTTGTTTTGTTTGCTTTGATTTTCATGTGACAAAAGGCTGACCACTCCTAAGGCATGAGTGAGGGAGACTTGAATTAGATAAATTAGATCCACTTTTAACTCTGAAGCTGGGGCTCAAGCTAATGTGGCCCAATTTTCTTTGATGCTTTATTTTAATTATCTTGGACTCTTAAAGCTGAAAGGGATTTCAGAGATCAACTCCAATATCTTAATGATGAGGGAATGGGGGCTCAGTGATGAGCAGAGATTGGCCACAGTCACATGTAATTAATGCAAGTAGACATTTGACTCTAGGGGTCCTGAGCCTCATTTAGTGCTCCCTATATCACCCAGTGTGGCTGCTCTGTGTGAGTGGGTTGGCATGGGAGTGAAGGGAGGATAGAAATTGGTAAGGATCCCTCAGAATCATTATAGAAGACCACTCCTGAGGGTCCCTGAGGTTTTCCTGGAGTGATCCTGATTCTAATAATATGATGCCTACCAAAGCTTCCATTGAGTGAAATTTACAGTGCACCAATCTGCTGACCTGCATTATCCCAAACAGCTGTTACACTAGATCTACTAAGTGAGCTTAACTGTTCCCACTTTACAATATTCCTACTTTACAATATTCCCACTTTACAAATGCTTCCCACGAGGAAGTTCAGGAGCCAGACTCAAACCCAGATTTGTCTGCTTGTGAAGTCCAGACGTTCACCCCTGCTCTGGACCCACCTTAATGAGTGTACGGATGTCCACATCGCATGGCCGCAGGTTGCAGAGGCGGCTTTCTTGCTCAGGCCAGCACTGGGCATTAACATTGGAGATCCGAGTGGAGACCCCCAGGCCGCAGCTGGTGGAACAAGGGCTCCAAGAGCTTGTGTAGGCTATGCAGTTCCTGTGCCATGGCTCTATCTCACCCACAGCATCTGTGTGTGGGGACCAGAATCTGCATGAGTCTACAGCTCCCACCAGCCCCCAACCCTCACCTTCACCACACTAAGGTCTGGGGTCCCCAGAACTCAGGGGGAACAGAGAGAAATTGGCTTCCTTTCCCACAAGACAGCAAGTTGGCTTCTAACCAGCAAAGGTACCCAGGGAGTGGAGGACATGTTCTGAGCTCCTTGTATTTTTCTGATCAAGAGAGGCAGTGTGGAAGCATGGGAGGAAACCCATCTTTAGAGACAGGTGGACCCAAGTTCAAATTCTGCTCTACCACCTACAAGCTGTGTGATCTTAGATAACCCACCCTGGGCCTGTTTCCCTATTAGAACAAAAACAGCTGCCTATGGGGCTGGCAACACAATAATAGGCTTAGATTTTTACTGAGTATGCATCAAACATCTTGCTAGGTGCTGGGAATAGGATTTATTTTATTATTGTTACTATTATTTGAGATGGAGTTGCTCAGGCTGGAGTGCAATGGTGCGATCTTGGCCCACCGCAACCTCTGCATTCTGGGCTTTAAGTTATTCTCCTGTTCATCCTCCTAAGTAGTTGGGATTACAGGCATGGGCCACCATGCCCAGCTAACTTTGTATTTTTGGTAGAGGTGAGGTTTCACCATGTTGGTCGGGCTGGTCTCGAACTCCTGAGCTTAGGTGATCTGCCCACCTTGGCCTCCCAAAGTGTTGAGATTACAGGCATGAGCCACAGCGCCTGGCCGGAAATACGACTTTTAAAAGACATTCTCCTGCCTCTGCAGAGATAAAGGTTACTTGGGAGAAGTTCAAAGGCAAGTAGCTACATCCTAGCACCTAACATTTTGTTTTAGTGATGCCGAGGGTATGGTGGTTAAGAGGGCATATAGGCTTCTTTGGGAGGCCAAGGCAGGTGGATCACTTGAGGTCAGGAGTTTTGAGACTAGCCTGGCCAACATGGTGAAACCCCATTTCTACTAAAAAATACACAAACTAGCCAGGTGTGGTGGCATGTGCCTGTAATCCCAGCCACTCAGGAGGTTCAGTCACAAGAATTGCTTGCATCTGGGAGGCAGAGGTTTCGGTGAGCTGAGATCATGCCCCTGTACTCCAGCCTGGTCTAAAAAGCAAGACTCTGTTTAAAAAAAAAAAAAAAAAAGGAAAAAAAAAAAAAAAAGAAAAGGAAAAAGAGGACATACAGGCTTCAACTGGAAGCACTGCTACTTGCTGGCTATGTAATTTCCAATAAGCTAGCTCACACCTCCTTGCCTCAGGATCTCCACCTGCAGATGGGGTTGGCTATAGCATCTCTTTCCCGTACCATGATAGAAAAGACAACTTTACGCCTATGAAAGCACCCAAGCTGTCCCTGGCCTTTAGTAAGCTAAAGCCCTTAGATAACGTGAGTCTATGTGGTCATTTGACTATCAGCCAACTCAACTACCCACTCTTGGATGGTCCTATTGATGCACGTATCTCCCGCATCTAGAAGATGGTAGGTGCTCTCTAACCATCTGAAAAATGGAAAACGGTAGTGAGCTCAAGACCAAAGCAGGTTAAAAGCTGTTAAGACAGAGAACTGCCCACAGAAAGATGGAACAAGATGCAGAGGAGAGGAGGCCTGTCCTATCCAAACACACATGTGCATGAGGAGAGGAGGGAACAGGCAGAGAGGGAAGCGGTGGAAAGACAGATGGAAGCTCAGAGAAAAGAGAGAGAAAGAAGGAGAAGAGGAGAGAGAAAAAGAATGTGTGTGTGAGAGAAAGAAACAGAGGGAAGGTAATAAAAGTAATAAAAAGAATGAAGGGGGGAAAGAGAGGGGAAAAGATAAACACAGAAAAGAAGAGAAATGTAACTAGGATTAGGAGAAAGAGGAAAGGTAAGTCAGTTCCTCCAAGCTTATAGGTGTGCAGAGAATACTGATGAACGAATGCAGGAATCACTGAGTGAGAGAGGGAGAGACTTGAAATGGGAGGCATCCAAGGACAAGAGGGGCAGGGCTGGCAGGAACTGGAGCTGCAAGCATCTTGGGAGGCTGCAAGCATCTTGGGAGGCAGTGGGGAGGGATTTGCCCGGGAGGATAAAAGCTTTGGTTTTTGGGTCGCCTCTGCTAGGCAGGGGCTCTTCTTGTGCTCAGTCAGAACAGGGTCACTGGGCCACACACAATGGACAGACAGCTTCTGCTTCCCTGCTTCCCCGGTGACCCTCAATGGGCCCTGCTGGGGAGGTGGTGGTGGGACAGCTGCCTTGCTGCCCTGGGGCTGCTGGGGACAAAACTGTCCTCCACGCCTCCTCCTATCCACACAGGACTGCTTCTCCACCTGGCAATTTTGTCTCTTAGGGTGCATTTGGCAATGTCTGGGGGTGATTTTGGTTGTCACACCTCTGAGGGAGAGGGTGCTACTGGCATCTAGTGGGTAGAGCCCAGGGATTAGATTGCTGGGATTTAGTAGCCATGCATTAGATTGCTACTAAACATCCTCCAATGCACATGACAACTCCACCACAAAGAATTCTCTTATCCAAGATGTTGACAGTGCCAAGCTTGAGAAATCCTGCCCCACACCGTACCTGAGCAGTCTTCAGCATCTATAATTAAAAAAAAAAAAACCACCAATACCCTTAGAACTCTCACTCTATTGCCATTTTTCCACTGCTCTCTACTGCTTGCCTGGTAAGCACTTTCCTCTAGAAATGTCCTCACCTGCTGCCCACCATGGCATCAGATGCTCCTGGTTTTCTTCATACATCCCAACCCTTCTCTTGATTTCCCCACGCCTCCTCTTATCCTCTTCACCCTTCAAATGTCAGCATTCCCAGACCTCTGCCTCAGGCTCCCTCTGTCTCACTCTGCATGTTACCCTCAGGCCATCCCAGCCATCACCACCAGCAGCTCCAAGCAGATGACTTCAGAGCTCTCCTATTTCCTCTCCTTCCTCCTCATAAAGAGAAACTGGAAGCTCCTCTTAAGATCCCGTGGACAGGGCACTCTGCCTTAAATTCAGTCTGTTTCAAACTAAGTAGATCTCCCTTGGCCCGAATGTGCTCCTTCTCTTGTATTTGATCTTAGGCAATGGCAAGCCCCGGGAGTCAGCCTCTGGCTCTCTTTCTTCTCCACCCCATGCATTAAATTGACATTTAGACATTCAGTCTTACCGAAGAAATGCTTCTTGTGCCTGTTCCTTCTTCGCTGCCTCTACTCCCACTACCCTAGTTCAGATCCTTATTAGCCCATCCATCTATCCACCCACCCATCCATCCATTCATCCACCCATCCGCCATCCATCCATCTATTAACTGATCCATCCATCATTCACCTAATTGTGCATCATCTATCCATCCAATCATCCATTTATTTATACATCCATCTGTCTATTCATTCATCCATCCATTTATCAATTCATCCATTCATCTATCCATCCATTCATCCATCTGTCCACTCATCTACTTATCCATCCATCCATCCATCCATCCATCCATCCATCCATCCATCCATC
>NC_045440.1:136774061-136801613 GCF_002776525.5 Piliocolobus tephrosceles | reverse complement strand
ATCCATCCATCCATCCATCCATCCATCCATCCATCCATCCATCCATCCATCTATTCATCTATCCATCCATCTACCCACCCATCTATCTATTTATACACCTATCCATCAATTCATCTATCTGTCAACTCATCAATCCACCCATCTATTCATACATCCATCTATCTATTTATCCATCCATCTATTAATCCACCCATTCATTCATCATCCATCCATCCATCATCTATCCATCCACTCATCCATCTATTTATACATTCATGTATCTATTTATCCATCCATCTCTTCACCAATCCATCCATCCACCCACCTATCTATTCATCCATCTATTTATTCATCCATCCATCTACCCACCCACCAGTATGACAAACATTAATTGGGTACATGCTAAGTGTATGGCACTGGGCTAGATTCCAGTAAGCAGCAGTGAAACAATTGGGCCCCTCCCCACCCTCCTTTTCCAGGGCTTCCTCTTATTTGGTTTACCTGGCTGAAATCTCACCTGCCCACCCATCTTCATAGCAAGGGGGAAGCCTCAAGTCATCATGAAGCTTATACTAGACCCATCTCCTCTTGCTCATGCCTCCTCTCCTCAGGTACCCACACACCTACCCTTCTTCCACCACCCATCCCTAACGCTTTAGTAGGATAATAATGGATTGCACTTTTAGGGCTTTGTTCTTTAGATCACACTCCTCATTTTATGCTGGGAGGATCCCATAGGACAGACTAGACAGATGGGATTATTTCTGTTTTACAGATGGGGCAGTACGGTCTCAGGGGAGGTATGACTTTCTCAAGGTCACAAAGCTAGTACCTAGTGGACCGGGGAATGAGTCATTCTATGGTGGTCAGAGCTCCAGGAGAGTCCACAACCCATTTGTAGGGTCCCCTCCCCAACCCACTCGGGCCCACACCCACCGAAGGCTCCTGTGTCACGGGGTGCGGTCTTGCGTGGCCTCCTGGCGTCGTCTTCACACACCCACTGCTCACAGCAGTGGCCGGGTATGCTCACGCGCCGCGGATGGGGGCACCAGAGACGCGGGGGGCGCACTCGGAGGCACAGTGGTGTGCAGCCCACCGCACCGTCGATGCATGTGCAGTTGTACTTGCAGTTAGGCTGGAAGGACTGGCCATTGTTGTAGCGCACCCCATCCAGGACGCAGCCCACACCGACCACCTCTGCAAACACAGGCGGCAGGTCAGGTCCAGTGGCCTTGATGCCCCTGGCTGGCCCAGCTGCCTTTATAGGGGCTCCCTGTGGACCACACCCCAATCCCTGGGATGGCTACCAGCATGGGGGAGGAACAGAGGCACAAAGGCAAAGGCAGGGCGGTGTGAGAGTGCACAGGGCAGGGCTGAGTGTTTGGTGGGACTTCAGCAGACGGAGTGCGGGGGTTCCTTTATAGCTTCAGCCAGCACCTAGGGAGTGGAAGGATGCAGCATCCCGAGGGACTTGGGTGGCTTGCTCCCTGCAGGGTCTCCAGCACCAGGCACAAAGCCTGGTACTGACAAATACCTGCCGTTAGGGCTCATGGTTCTGAAGGTGACCGACTTGTAAAGAAAAGCCAGAACACTTCGAAACACGTGTTCCATTCATTCCCTACGCATTTATGGAGCCTTCCAGGTGCTGGGGACTCAATAGCGGAGGAAACAGACAAAAGTCATACCCTCAAAGAGCTTATGCTGTGGAAAGGTCATATGGAATGTTGGCGGTCACAAGTGTCTGGGAGAAAAGTGGAGCAGGGAGGGGGAGTCGGGAGTGGGGAGACAGTTGCAAATTTATTAATAACCCTTTCCCTGTTTAGAAAAAAAGTTCAGCTAGCTGCCAGAGCTCATTTAATTTTATATAAACATGCTTTTTGAGGTTGAAGCAAATCTGACTGATTTTCGATGTAAAAATAAAATAGAAAATCTGTTTCTTGGAGTTCTTTCTAAACAGAACTAACATCGGAATTGTCTGAATCATCAGAATAATCTATTTCAGAAAAATCAGATTCATCAAGTGAATCCCGGCCAACTGTTGAAGAACAACTATGCATAGGAATGCTAGGTTTTCTAGGATTTGACATTTTCAGTGATCGAGAATTATGACATTTTGTAAATGGAAAGACCACTACTAAAAACACAATGCTGTAAATAGATTTACATCTTTTGTTTTTCAAAGTTGCTATTCCAGAATGATGTGAATAGAATAATAAAAGTGAGATATTTTGTGGCAAAGTTATTTTGGGGTAAATGCTGCAGCCTCTAGTGCTGCTGGTGAGTATTCTCAGTGCAAACAGGAATAGGGTTAAATTAGGTGGATGGGGAAGGCCTCACTGGGTGAGGATGCTCAGAAAAGCCTGAAGGGGGTGAGGAAGTAAGCCCACGCAGGGGTTGGAGGAGGAGTTTTCCAGGTAGCGAGGGGCCCACTTAAGTAAAAAGACCTGGGCTGGGAGCAAGCCTGGGCTGTGGGAGAGGTCTGAGGAGGGGAGATAAGAAGGAAAAGGGAAGGAGAGCAGGTCAGAGAAGGCTTCCTGGTAGGCTCAGAGGAAGGTACAAAGCTGTTAGAGCCTAGCACATAGTAGGTGCTCAGTAAGAAACTGCTGAATGAATGACAGAAAGTATGCTTTGCAAGAACACTCATGGTGCTGAGTTGAGGACAGATCAGAGGGCAAAGGTAGCATGGGGGACCACCCTGAGACCCAGGTGAGAGGGAGCAGTCTGAAGCCAGAAAGAGAAGAGCTCGGCTTCCAGACAGATTTGGAAGGACAGCTGCCAGGACTTGCTGACAGAGGGGCTGTGCAGGGGAGAGGAGAGGAGTCAAGAAAGAAGAAGATGCTCTGTCCTCCTTGTACAAGCAGGATTTGGGCTGGGTGGACTCAAGTGTTCTCCATTATAGGCGAGATGCCTGGTTGACAACCAAGTGGCTATGTGGAGTTAGTTATGCCAGTTTGGAGTTCCAGGGAGAGTTGAGGACTTCTGGGCCAGATGTCACCCTTGACACCATGCTCTCTCGGGAGGACAGCTTCTGGAAATACAGGCAGAGAGCCCCGGACATCATGAGTGACCACCCGAGAAAGAGTAGTTTGGAATCTGCAGTGGGCCAACAGTTCTGTCCTTCAGTGATTGCCTAAGGGTGGCTATTAATAATAGTAATAATTCTAATATCTAGCAGGCATGAAGATTTTTGAAGTACTCTGTTATTGGATACCGCGAAACCCAAAGCCAGTTGAGTTTCCTTCACCACCTCCTATCTAATCTCAGATCTGCAGTACAGGTGTGATCTAGTTAGCTCTCCTCTTACTGAGGCACTTTCAGGAATTCAAGTCAACTTGCTCTGCCATCGGGGCTTTCCCTCCCTTCCCACACCTCCCATGGACTGTCAGTCCCACTCTCAACAGGGACAGTGGGTCACACCTTGTTGTAGCTCTGTTTGTGTTTGCTGCCTCACCTATGTGTGTTGTGTGAAGAATCAGTGGAGGGATGGATGGATGGGAGCTGGGTGAGCTCTACTCTTTATTATGCATTGCATCACTTATTTTATTCTATACAGAAACACTATCACATTATCATCTTTGTCTTTATATATAGCAAAACAAAGTCTCAGCAAAGTGAAGATGCGTCGCGTCCAAGGTGACCACAGTGGGAAGCAGAATCCCGGTTTGTGTGAACCTTGCTGCGGCTACTGTTTCTCTTGGGGTGCAGTTATCCATGCAGGAGGTGCGGAAAGGAAAGACGCTAACATCAACTGACCCTCTGATCTAGTGCCAGGCACCATCTGATACATTATCTCATTCAGTTCTCCCGATGACTTCATGAAGAGAGTTTTATTTTTCTCCTTTGATGGACAGGAAAGCTCTCAGAGAGGTTAAATGATTCATTTGTTCAAGGTCACAAAACTGGTGAATGATACAGCTGGGACTCAAACTCAGGGGACCTGACTCCACAGCCCATTTCCTGCCACCAGACACCAGCGAAGGAGGGGACAGAGGAAGGCAAAAAAAGCAGAGGAAGTGCTGGGTGAATCACTGATCTTTGCATTCTGAGTCACCCTGCTTCTGCCTGCATGCTGTCTCTCCAGGAAGAGTGTGTGTGTGTGTGTGTGTGTGTGTGTGTAGAAGGGAGTGGGCTAAGCCCGGGACTCTGCCCCTGTATGTGGAGACTTTGGAGGGAGAGGTCAGTGCTGGATGCCTGGAGTCCCCAGTACAGTGGTTCTCCCCACCAACTGCACAGGGGAATCCCAGCGGAACCTGGGGAGCTTTTAAAAATTGTGATGCTCATGCCAGGCCTCAGAATACGGGGGTGGACCTGGGTGTCAGTATATTTCCTTTGTTGATCTCCGTAGTTTTAATTTTTTTGATCTCCGTATTTTTAAAGTTCCCCAGGTGAATCCTGTTTGCAGCTAAGGTTGAAAACCACTGCATCTAGATGGCGCTCCAGTCTCTCTCCTTGGAGCTTTGGGTGGGGAAGTGAGGTGCTGCTACTGGCTCTGACCAGCCTGCCCACCACAGGCTAGTGGGACAAATGATGGCTGCAGATGGTCCCGTCAGCCAACTCATTCACTTTCCAGCTAATCAAAGGCGAGATAGTGAAGCCAGTTGGGTTTCCTTCACCACCTCCTATCTAATCTCAGATCTGCAGTACAGGTGTGATCCAGTTAGCTCTCCTCTTACTGAGGCAGTTTCAGGAATTCAAATCAACTTGCTCTGCCATCAGGGCTTTCCCTCCCTTCCCACACCTCCCATGGACTGTCAGTCCCACTCTCAACAGGGACAGTGGGTCACACCTTGTTGTAGCTCTGTTTGTGTTTGCTGCCTCACCTATGTGTATTGTGTGAAGAATCAGTGGAGGGATGGATGGATGGGAGCTGGGGTGAGTGCTACCCTTTATTCAGCTCCTGCCATGTAGCAGGCACTTGACATTCCAACCACCCAGAGAAATAAACTTTGTCACATTTTCCTTGAAGAAGAAACTGAAACTTAAAAGGTTCAGTAGCTTGCCTAAAGTCATAGTACTAGTGAGTGATAATGATGCTGGGATTCCAGCTCAGTTGTCTAGGTCTGAAGAGCCTGCATGAGTTTACTGCTCCCTCACTCTTCACTATGGGGGATCTAGGCTCATACTAGAAGAGGAGTGAGCTAGACCTGCTCCCTCCTCTAAAGGTGGCTGTGAATAAGACTGAGGTAACTTTCCTGGCAAGCCAAGCCAAACAGCAGTCAATCACTTTTTTTTTTTTCCATTTCCGTATTTATTCTGCAACTACCATGTGGGATTGGTTTTATCAAGCTCCTTAAGCGATGTGCACGTGGTCACGTAGCTAGCAAGTGGCAGAGCCAGGATCTAAAACCCAAGTATGTCAGCCTGTAAATATCATAATCCTTCCACCAAACCACACTGCCCTCAAGCCTGACCCAGCTTCATTTAAATGTTGAGTGGTGTTTGTGCAACTGAAATAGCCAAACGATGTAACTCAGAGGTCACCCTCTGCCCACAGACGTATTTAGTTTGGCCCACAGCGTGGTTTTAAAAATATTTTTGAATGTATTGCCAATGTTTACAAATCATACACAAATCCATATATCTGGATTCTCTTGAAAACTAAGCATGCCGGACAAGACCTAGCTTTTTTCTGCTTGGCCACAGTGGCTGGGCCCAGTAGGGTGATCTCTGAGAGCCAGGGCTTGCACACACCAGATTGCCATTGTACCCATCATACTCTGTTTGAGTTATATGAGCCAGGGTTGCGATTGCTCATTTTTATTACCTGCCTTGTTCTGGTCTAATTACATGCAAATCTTCAAGGACAGAATTAGCCTGTCCTGGGAACTGTCCATTGGCTTAGCTGACCATTTGCGGAAAGACTGTTTCTTAGAGGAACTCTTTGTTCTGTTTACCCTCTGGCCCAGAGGTGTATTCTTTTGCAGACCCCACACTCTCTTCTTTCCTGCATGAGGGTCTCATGAATTCAGACACTATGGTAGCACTTCTGGGAACATGTTCAATAGAGCACTAGTGAGTTGTGTGTGTGCATGCACGTGTGGGCACATATATGTGTGTGATGTGTATATGTATAACTATGTGTGTGTGTGTGTGTGTAGTGTAATGGGTGGGTGAGAAACTATCTGAATGAAAAAAATTAGTATTAAATACATTTTAAAAATTTATTATGAAGCTTATGATAGCTCTCTTTTGGAATTTGGCAATGGACATGAACATTTGAAGCCTATGAGAATTTCTATAGCTCCTGGTTAGTTTCATTTATCTCAATGCTTGCAAAACTTCATGACCAGGGAACCATTGGTAAGTGTAAAATCTACTA
Organism: Piliocolobus tephrosceles; assembly: GCF_002776525.5. Taxonomy (NCBI): domain Eukaryota; kingdom Metazoa; phylum Chordata; class Mammalia; order Primates; family Cercopithecidae; genus Piliocolobus; species Piliocolobus tephrosceles. The sequence goes on along the minus strand of NC_045440.1, from coordinate 136,795,315 downwards.
TAATCTCCTTTGCCCTACAGTTTCTGTTTTTTTTTAAAATAAAAGGAAAGGAAGTACACAGAAGCCCATGGTGTTGGGAAGTTAAGTGACTGTACTGGGTCAAGGCAGGACCTAAGATGCAGAGATTGGGGGTGAGGAGGACAGGGAAGGGGGTTTTCCAGGCCACCAGTGGGGAAGGCAGGCAGGACAGGCAGTTTCTGGGTTCACACAATCTTTGGATCCATGACAGAACATCTATAAATGAGTGGTGCCTGATAGATGACAAGATCTCAATACAGCTTTAGAGATTAGTGCAATGGCAGTGAACAGAATTATCTTTTTAATGACCTTGAAGAACAGTTTTCACAGGGGGAATAAATTATAAGACAGGCTTATATAACTGGAGGTGGTTCTAGTGTAAGAAGTCCAGGCCAGGTTTCCCTACCTAGGTTATGGGGAGGGAACAGATGACTGACAGTATATTAGCAGAAATTCTTGAACTTCAGCATGCATGAGAATCACCTGGGAGTCTTGTTAAAGGAATGGATCCTCATTCCCACTTCCAGAGACTAATTCAACAAGTCTGGGGTGGGGCTTAGGAATAACATTTATAACCAACACATCAGATGATTCTGAGCAGGTGATGCTGCAAGTTGTCTTTCAACGTACCTTTTATGTAGCTGCTAATGAGTTTCAGTAAAAGAAGAAAAATTAGAAAGATGGGAGAAGTGGGATGGTTATTCACAGAAACACAAAGACACAAGGATTGGTGTGAAAGTTGAAGCATGAACCAATGATAAAAGAGAAGAAACTGTCATAAATTAATCATGAGGTTCAGATAAAATAAAACTGTCTGACTACAAATGACGTGCATAACCCTCATTGCCAATCCACCTCAAAAAATATAATGGTTAGCTGAGGATGAGAGACTATATTGTGTGTGACTATGTGATGGGGTGTATATGACTCCATATACACCCCATCACATAGTGTAAGGGGAAGGCTTGATTCAGCACTAAGGGAAGAAGGGAACTTTTGGGTTTATGAGACTTTGTGGAAGTTTTCAGAAGTTAGGCTGCTTCATCATAATACCTAGTTACCTCTCTGAATCTGATGAGTCATGTATTTTGGGTAATGCTTACACGATTGAAGGGAATACAAGCCCAGACAGAAGCAGGAGGTCAGAAAGTTTCATAAAGGAGGTGTCTTGGAACAAAAAAGGACAGAATACCCATGATGGAGCACTTGAAGACCAAAGAAAACAACAACCAACAACAACAACAACAACCACCTCCAAACAGGAGGATATCATAATAGACCAAGACTAAAGAAAAAGCAAAGGCCATTAGAAAGTCCAGGAAAAACAAAAAGCATCATAAGGAAGGAAATTCAAACAAGTACATGATCTCATACTGCAGTGAACAATATTTTAGATAGTCATAATACTATAAATACTGATAATCGTATAAACAAAAATCATGGCAATGTTATTTGGAAGGTAGGGATATATCAGGTGGTACTGAGGAGCTAAATCATCAACTATCTTAGAATATTAATAGATCATAGAAAATTGATATTTCTTTTTTTTTTTTGAGACAGAGTTTCGCTCTGTCGCCCAGGCTGGAGTGCAGTGGCCAGATCTCAGCTCACTGCAAGCTCTGCCTCCCGGGTTCACGTCATTCTCCTGCCTCAGCCTCCCGAGTAGCTGGGACTACAGGTGCCCGCCACCTCACCTGGCTAGTTTTTTGTATTTTTTAGTAGAGACGGGGTTTCACCGTGTTAGCCAGGATGGTCTCGATCTCCTGACCTCGTGATCCACCCGTCTCGGCCTCCCAGAGTGCTGGGATTACAGGCTTGAGCCACCGCGCCCAGCCGAAAATTGATATTTCAAGGCAATTAAGATACAGCAGAAGGCATATTTTATAGTAGTAGCTATCGGAAGAAATAACTAGAAAATTAAAGTGACTGTAGTAACTGAGAAATGTAGGTAGCTGGTGGGAAGGGATGACTGCAGGCTACTGGTTTTCATTCTTTCACGGCTACTGGATTTTTAAAACCATATTATTTTAATTTACAATATTACCAAAATATTTGGAGTTCTATAGTATGCTGGTGTGTCCTGGTAGGCCATAGGCGTTCGTTAAAAGGTCCTACCACTAAGAGAATAAAACCAGGCTTAGGCATTTCATGACATCTCCCTCTTGTTTGGGGACAGCCATGAATGTGCTTCTAAGACTGAGAATAAAGCAAGAAGCAAAGTTCTGGAGGCGAGATGAGTGCAGGCATCCTTCCCTCCCCTTCTCAGGTAGGGCCCAGCCTCTGGCCTCTGACCATGGGGTGTATCTCCTGCTGAACAGAAGCCTGGCCAGGTGAAAGGCTGTAGGGGTGCCAAGGGAGGGGGGTTTGGGGCCAGAGCTGGGGGTGCTAAGGGACTGGTCAGAAGGTATGGAGGGACTCACTTACGTGCACACACTCCTATTGCGTACCTCGGGCGGTCCCCGCTGTAGTCACAGTAGAGGCCCCGGTGGGGGTCACAGATGGCAGCCTCCGTGCAGTTGTCCCCAAGCTGCTGAGCACACATCTTACAGCATTCACAGCCATCTGTGATGAGGCTGACCCCCAGCGGGCAGCGGGGTGGGGACGGCGGGCACTCACATGGCCACTTGCAGAATTGGGGGCGTGAGGAGGTGTCCTCCAGTGGAGCTGGGGTAAAGTCCATGGTCGTAGGGGCTGGAGAGAGGGCCTGCAGGGGAAAGGCAGAGGGGAAGGAGGGCTACTGAGGCAGGGGTTTCAATGCCCGAAGGGACCTACCATTGCATTCCTGTCTTCATACTGTTCAAAAAGTTTTCAGAAAATGATTTTCTCTATCATGCTTTTGATAGCCAAACATCTCCTTTATTCTCAATAAAACAAATAGAACAGAGGAGCCCAATATGCAGCGAAGTTAAACCAATTGCCCGAATCCCTCTGCTGGTCAGTGGCGGGGCCCCAATTCCACCTAAGCGCCTGCTCCTTTCCTTTCTTGAGTGATTGTCCCTGCAGCCCCGAGGTAAGTGAGGTGGCCTCACTTTACAGGGAGGAAGCCGAGGCCCTGAGCAGGTGGAAGCTGGCTGTGACTCATGTGGCTGTGCGGGGCTCGGATCCCATGTCTCTTCTGTGAGGACCTGCAGGGCCAGTTCTGTCACTCATCAAGAGTTCTTAAGGCCTCTCTGAGTCAGAGGACTCCTATTTAACACCAGTTTCGGCCCGCTGACCTTTTATTATTTTTTTCCCCTCTGAGTATCCGGAAAGGGCTGGCGTGGTGCAACGGCAGGTGTTCAGTTTTAGAGCTCCTGGCAGCTGCATGGGCCCCGGCCCTTGGGGAGTGAGTGGCGCTTCCTTTGCCAGCACCAGCGCTGCATGGAGGAGCCCTTTTATTTTGTTCTCAGGGCAATGAGACTCCCCACCCAACACACACACACTCCATGCTACCAACCGGCAGTCCTCCCCAGCATCCCCATTCCCATCCGCCGGCCAACAGCTTCATCTTTATTTTGGCAAATATGATGAATGTAACAACAGGCCAGCTGGGAAGGGAAACCAAGGCCCAAAGAGCTGCCCAGGCCCAAGGAATGGCAGATGGAGATGCCCGGGTGTCTGAGTGCAGGAGCTCCAGGCTGCCACTATTTCCAGCTCCCGTCACCTGCCGTCCCATCTGGTTGCCCCCTTGAATCCCATCTGTGCCCTTTGCTCTATCTCAAAGGAGACCTGGGCCTACGAGAGGAAGAGAATCGCCTGAGGACACAGGAGCAGGAGCTAGAGCCAGGCTTTGAGTCAGTCCTCCTACTCCTGGGCAGGCCATGGAGCATCCTGCCCAGCATTTCCCATTGTTGACGCCTGGGTTCCGAAGTCAGCAGGGAGAAACCAGGGCTTCTGTGGGGCTGGGGCAGGGGGCTGGCTGGGCTCTGGGCTGCTTCCTCCATCTGGAAGCAGAGGAGCCTGCTTTGTGGGGTTACAGATCCGCTTTCCACTCTGAACACCAGGTCCCGCTGCTGAGCTATTCAGACAAATTCTTTCCTCCTTTACAGGGGAGGAAAGCAAGACCCAAAGAGACAGATGGACACTCCCAGGTTGACACAGTTCACAGCAAGGCCAAGGTGCAAATTCGTCTCCTAACTCTCATTGCAACAGCTTTTACTTTTGCCTCCTCTGGGTTCTTTTATTCACTCAACAAACATTTGCAGAGGTAGGTCATAGTCTCTCTTAAGTTTTAGGCATTTGGAGATAAGTTTTAAAAGTCCCTATGATTAGGGAATCCACAGCTTATGGGAGAGGCAAGTATTAGAGGTGAGTTACTACAACCGAGGGATTTACTATGCAAAGTGCTGGGCATCCCAAGGAGGAATGGAAGCTCTCTGAACACCAGGGCAGTCATTGCTCTGCCCAGGAGAGTGGGGTCCACTCTTGCACCTTGAAGGACCAGGGACGAGGAAAGTGGTTCAGGTGAATTTCTGAATTAGTCTGTCTAGGCTCTGAGCCTGGCGCATAATAAATGTAGTAAATATTGATGCGATAAATAAAGCCCTTGCAAGTCAACAGACAAAACCTGACTTTAAGCTTGATTTCAGGACTTGGTCAAATCCACCCTTTCCCTACTTCAAGGCCGCTGTGATGCAGTTCCCTGTGGCTGAGAGGCCCTCCTATATTTTGAACCTGGGGCCCCTTTCTCTGGGCGGACTCTCCTGACTCGCTGACCTGCGTGTGCCTGGCTTTCCCTTAAGTCGCTAGGCAGCCTCAGAAATTAGATATTTGTTGGTTAGATTTGGATTAGATTTGGCCTGGATTAGATTTGGATTAGATTAGACCTGGCCCTGCAGGTCCTCACAGAAGAGACATGGGATCCGAGCCCCGCACAGCCACGTGAGTCACAGCCAGCTTCCACCTGCTCAGGGCCTCGGCTTCCTCCCTGTAAAGTGAGGCCACCTCACTTACCTCGGGGCTGCAGGGACAATCACTCAAGAAAGGAAAGGAGCAGGCGCTGAGGTGGAATTGGGGCCCTGCCGCTGACCAGCAGAGGGATTCGGGCAAATTAGGTTTGGAGGTTAATGCCTGTGAACTCCATGGGGTGAGGGCAGGGTGGGGCAGAGTGCTTGCACAGTGCCAGTCTTCACTGGGGACATATGGGTGGCTTCTCTGTTATGACCCAGACAGACACCAGAATGGCAAAAAACGTCTTGCCTGCAGCCCCCTGCAGGGAGGAAGGCTCTGTGGGCCATGTGGCCTCGGAGGGGCTTCCTGGTGGGGAACAGAGAGCTCCTGGGGTTGGCAGTGCTGGGTGGCATTCACCTAGGAGGCACTAGTTAGCCTGCCCTTGTCTGCGTTTCCTCAAAAACACAACAGGATGCAAGAAAACCCCTACATTTCCAAGTCAGTAAACACACACACACACACACACACACACACACACACACACACACACCCCTCCTTTTGACTTTGGGGAGAGACGTTTCCTTGTTAGGCCATGAGTCTAGAAGCCTCAGAGCCTCAAGAGCACTAGCAGACCATCTCTGAAAGCCACACTCAGGACATGCTGTTGGCAGAGGAAATAAAGATGCCCTCACCTCCAGGAAGCCTTCCCTGCCCTTGCCTCTCTCACTGGAATGTGAACTTGGGAAGGGCAGAGCCTGGGCCTTGCATCTCTTGTGCGCCTGAAACACAGCATAGGGCACACAGTAGGGCTTCATATGTGTTGAATGGTGAAATGGATGGATGGGGGATTGTCGGCTAAAAGGGCTTTGATATCTTTGATATTCAAGGCATCATGGTCCGGAACCTCTCCTCTGGGCACTGAGTTTGAGCGTCAAGAAAAGAACATGCAACCCGAAACAGTCCGACAGAAGTTCTTTCCATGTGGCCTTGGAACAGCATCTTCATCTTTCTGAGCCTCAGCATTCCCATCTGTGATATGGGCACAATCACGCTCCCCCTCCCTTTGGGGCCAGTTGGAAGGGTGAAGGGGCATTGTGATGTGGCAACACTAGGTAGGGCCTGGCACATGTCACATGGCACACAGAAGTCTGTCTCCTCTTACACCCATTCGGTTGTGCATCCTCCCTGACCCCACTGTGCCCTGAACAGAGCTGGGGATCTGGACACTTTGAGCTGAGCTGGAATGGGCTGGAACCGGGTGGATATTCCCACTCCTGGGATCACTATCCATCCTGTCTACATTCCAAGTTACAGATGCCTAGAAGGAAGCTTCCTTTCTGAGTGCCCGGAGGTGCCAGGGCACACAGCTGGTTAGGGGAAGCTGCAGAGAAGTCCTCCCTTGGACAGGGGAGCCCCTTATGACATCCCTGGGCAGAGGAGGGAAGGGCTGTGGGCAGTCAGCTGAGCCAGCCTTTGCAATTGGCACCATCTAGTGGTAGAAAACCTTCCAGACTCAGGCCAGGGGAGAAGGTGCTGGACAAGATCTGTGCAGGGAAAAACCTCTGGACCTCAGGGCCTGAGGACTGCTGGGTTTGGTGTGTGAGCCTCTGAGCACCAGCTGCCTTGTCCAGCATTGACACATACCTAGGGTAGGTCCAGCATGGACACCTACTTAGGGTATGTGTCTGCAGGCCACTAGTGAGTCCAGACTCCTGATAATCGATCAAGCCTCGCCTCTCTGTGTGAGCACGAGGGAAAGCAGATGACTGGCACGAGGGCGGTTTCCGCCCTCCAGTACTGACAGTTTAGCTGGGGATGTGCACACTGACTGAGTCATTCTAGGGACAGAGGATTCTTAAATCCCTACTATCCACAGGCTTTGGGCCAGGCTGGGAGGAGACGAAGGTGCATAAGACAGAGCACCTGACTGGCTCTCCACTTAGCGAGGCCAATAGACACACAAATAATGATTGCAATTCAGTGCAATCAATGCTATAACGATGGTGTCCACTTATTTATTCATTCTCCCTTTCATTTGTTTATTCAACACATCTGTAGTCAGCTTTTACTTTGTGTCAGGTGCAGCACTAGGTGCTGGGGATGCAGTGTGAGAACCAAGCAGACCTGCCCGTGGGATGACAAGGGAGTGGCTGGGCTGTGTGTGTGCTGCGGCTAAAGACGGCTTCCCAAGACAGGAGGTGTTGGGAGTGGGTTTTGAAGAGGGAGGGGGTGGGAATAGATCAGTGATGAAGGAGGAGAGGGTATCCAAAGCACAAGGACCCTCAGGTGCACAGGCACTGAGCTGGCAACGTGTGCCAGGGCCTGGGGCCTGGAGAGCCTGGTGTAGGGTGCAGGGTGCAGGCAGGAGGAAGTGAAGCCTAGTAAGGATGAGGATGGGTTCAAGACACAGCATACATCAAGGAAGATCTCGAATGCCTTGCTTTGGGCTGAGGTCTAAAAGAATGGTTTGTTGAAGGATTTTAGCAGGAGGATGGCAGGGTTAGACTTGTGTTTTAGAAACACCACACTGCATCCAGTCCAGCCTTTGTCACTGTTCATGTCACTCTGGGAGTTCACCTTCTGAGCCTGTCTTCTCCTCTGTAAAATGGCATTGCTACCATTCCTTAGCTCCCAAATGACTGGAAGTGAGCATCAAATGAGGTCACAGCTGGAATTCCTCCTGCTAGTCCATCTATCGCAAAACATCACTCCGATGACCACTGGGCGACAGTCTTGCCCGAGCCCTCAGTGACTGGCTGATCTCATTTGTCTTCTGCACAGTGACTGGTATTATTATTCTCATTTAACAGATCAGTAAAGTGGCTTGCCCAGGCCCAACATCTAGTAAGCGACAGAACTTGTATTTGAATCTAGATCTGTTTCAGTTCACGTTTTCCCCACGACTGTACATGAGGGAGAATTTTCTGATGAAAAAAAAAAAGCTGGAAGGTAGTGAGTGTACCATCAGTGGAGGTAATCAAGAAGCAGCTAGACAATTATCTGGGCTGGCAGTTGTAGAGGGACATCAAGCCTCACAAAGCCTGACACATAGTAGGTGTCAATAAGCACCTGTTGATAGGATGAATAAACGAGTGCATGTTCATTTCCCCAATGAATCTGTCATCCCTTGAAGGTAGAAACCACATACCGCCCATCTGTTCCCCTGCATGCACAAACTCACAGGCCCTTACAATCAACATACCTAAGATTTGAGTGAGGGCTCATACTATATGGAGAACTTTGTATGCACTATCTCATAGAATCCCCTAACAAATCACAAGGCAGGCCTGCTAATGCTCCCCTGAGTGGTGAGGACACGGAGGCACACAGAGGTTAAATGACTTGTGTGAGGCCACACAGGTCAGGTAGTCAGGGACAGAACCAAGGTCTGCCTTGTCCAGAGCTTTTGAGCCGCTAACTCTTCTGCCTCTGATCACTGCACAGGGAACACTGTGCACATATGAACTTTGGGGACACGCTCCCATCAGATCTTGAGCAAAACAAGTATTTCATGGGTGCTGGGAGCTCAAGGAGAGGCTTTGGGATCCTGAGACATAGCTGGGCCCCTGTGTGGGGGCACCTGTCCCTTCAGGGTCCTTGTTGTTGCCAAAGCTGAGCTGATAACGGCCCACTGCCCGACTCCTCCCTGGAAGTCCAGCCTAAGCTGCCATTCGGGTGGTCTAGTGCTTGAACACTCAGCTTCCAGAGACGACAAATGCTGCTCATTGCTGGAGAGTGCGGGATGGGAGGGGCCTCATGGCCAGAACTTCTTCCGGAGGGTCGGTGAGTCGTAACGCTGTGAGCCATCTTAGAACTCCTTTGCCCGTCTGCCCCTGTATGAGCAGGGAAAGGCAGAAGGACTCCAGTCTGAAGTGCTTGACTCTAAGCCTGTGCTGACAGTCTCCACATCTCCCTGAGAAATCATTACGAAAGTCACAGCTTCACTTCCGCCTTCCTGCTCCATTCCAAAGCTGCTCTGGGGCCCTGATCAACTGGAGGTGCAGGGTGCCACGGTGGCTTTCACTGGGACTCCTCCTGGGCAGTTGGCATTTATAGTGAATGACATCAGCTTCTAATGAAAAAGCTTGTCCAAGAACCCCTGGCAGTAGCTTGGGGTGTAGGGGTGGCGAGGTGACATCTTAGAACCTCCCAGTTAGTTTTGGGACCTTAATTCCAGAGTGATCCCGGGCACCTTGTACCCATCCAATGGTGGCCTCCCTTGACCCCAGGCAGGCTGAGGCAGGCATCCCCTGAGCATCCCTGAAAGGCTTCTCACTGGGGCTTCAGCTGCCTGGAAGGCCAGTGTAGGGTTTCTCTCTCTCTCTCCACCCGCCCCCCCCACCCCCGCCCCTACACACACACACATACGCGCGCACCATCAGCCTCCTTCAACATCCAGGATGGCATGGCTTGTCTACCTGTCCTTAAGTTTGGTTCGCAGCTCTTTTCACCGAATGACTGTCTTTTTCCACCCCCAAAAAAAGGAGTGGGGGAAGCGTCTCAGCCAGAGAAGGGAGATGAGTTTCCCACATCACCTCTGTCTGTGCATCCTATGTGGGCTCTTAACTCCCCATTCCTTGCACATCCACTTGCGGAGTCATCCAAGGGCCCAGGTACCACCAGCCCCACCCTTACCTCAATGCACGTCCTCAGTGCACCCAGGCCTGTCATGATGGGGAGTCACTGGGGGAGCATCTGGGACATGTATGTGCGCTGACATTGAATGCTTGGTCTGGGGCCTTTCTGGGGGTGTCTCTGTTGGTCCAGAACACCAACACATCCTAAAGAAAACGTGTGGCACCTCTGGGTCAGAGCTGTCACTCCATAAGTAACCCAGCTGTATCATCCCAGCCTCTAGCACCCTGATTTGGCTGCTGGCGGGACTCCCATGCCCCACCTGTGGTGCCCTGCAATGAAGAAGCCCTGGAACTCGGGCTCCTAAGCCACACCTGGCCCTTATCTTTAGTGGACAATGAGAGTATGGCCTTTGTCAAAATAAAAACCATAAACCCATTTCTGTGTAAGCAATAGGTATTTGTGCAAAACAAATACCTATTTGCTTGACTTGCCTGGGTTTTGGAGAGAGAGGTAATTAGTAGAAAATGAACGTTTAGAAGAATCTCTTCGCAGCTAAACAATAGAAAAAAAAAAGGCCAGCACATTTCCCCAGAGGTTTCTGTTGGATCTCACAAACAGTACTTTCCTTCTGGGGGCTGGGGCTCATCCTCGAACCCCAGGATGCTTGCTTGGGCCCCTGGGACCTTCTGAGGTTTCTACCACGGTCTCATTTTCCTTGGGGGTTGGAACCTATTCCTGTTTTCCCCAGCCATAGGCGGGAGCCTGTCCCATAACCTGTCCTGTAGAGTCCCCGGAGAGCCCTGGCTGCTATCTTCTTATCCACCGTGAACCACCTGAGCTGGGGTGACTGGGACCATTCTGCAGAAAGAGAAAATGATCTTTGCAAACACACCGTCATATGGAGCCTGCATCATTCTGTCCAACAACAGAAGCCAAGAAGGCAAAAAGGAGAAAAGATCATAAGTCAAAGAGAGTGTTGTCTAGGAAAGGCCAGAGGAGGGGGAAAAACAAAACAAAACAAGGCAAAACACAAACAAAACAAAACAAAACAAAGAACAGCCTTGGTATTTCCAAATTGCGGATGTTCACATAAAAGTCTCTTTTATGATGTACTTCTGAAAGCAGACTCTGCAGATACCACTGTGTTTATGGGGAAGACACAGGTGGTGGCCACTCCGCGATGCTTCCGCAGGCAAGATGCCCGGGGCTTGCTCAGGCACAGCCTGGTCCTGCTCAGTTCTGCCTGCTGCAGCCTCTGAGCCCACCCGGCCCCACCCACCCCACTGAGACTCCTTCTGCCATGCCTCTCTCTCCTCAGCAACCCCTTCTAACTACTCAGGTACTATGATGCTGATTTCCAAACTTTACTGCAAAGTACAACCACCCTGGGGCTTTAATGGACACTCTACTCCGAGATCCCAACCTAAGGGACCTGGGAGGAGCCTGGGCATTGGGATTATTTCCAGATGGTTCTGAATGCTCCAAAGTTTCAGAATCACCAGCCTGTGAAACTTGTTAAAATACAGATTCCTGGGCCAGGCATGTGGCTCACACCTATAATCCTAGTACTTTGGGAGGCTGAGGGGGGTGGATCACTTGAGGTCAAGAAGTTCGAGACCAGCCTGGTCAACATGGCAAAACCCTGTCTGTACTGAAAATACAAACATGAGCTGGATGTAGTGGCACATGCCTATAGTTCCAGCTGCTCAGGAGGCTGAAAGGAGAACTGCTTGAACCCAGGAGGCAGAGGCTGTAGTGAGCAGAGATTGTACCACTGCACTGCAGCCTGGGTAACAGTGCGGACAAACCCGATTCCTAGATCCCTCTTTGAATATTCGCCTTAACCTTCTCTAGACTGAAGGCTGGAATCCGTAGTTTGACCAGCAACCCTTGGGGATTTTTACAGAAATAGGAACCACTGCCTTAGAACACTGGGCAGGGATAGGGAAAAGTGTGGGGATTTTAGACCATTTTCCTTTTTTAACATCTGACTTTTGTACAGCCCACACCCATGTGCATTATCCACCCACACCACTAAGCCGCTTTCACACCGCAGTTCACGCAGACCTACAGAACATACCTACCGCGTTCTGTGATTCATCAGGGCGGCACAATTGCTCTGAAAGCAGGTCTTGTGTAGTTAAATGAAAATGGTGTATTTTATCCTTGATATTTTGTTAAAATGACTGAAAAACGGGAGAAAACCAAAAGGAGTATCTCCCGATGATAAGACCCCTAAGTCCTTAACTCCGCTGGACAAACAGGGTTATCAGTAGGCAGGTGAATAGTGATGAAGAGATCCCTTCAATCATACTTATTGGACAAACTTAAGCTGATTAAAATTGGGAAGGAAAAAAAATAAAGCCCCCGTAGGAAATGTTTCATATGTATTTTTGAGATAACATTTCAAGGTGAGTGGTAACTTATTATGATGTATTTCAGCTCTTTGAAAGTTGACTTGGGAAGAGGCAAGTCTATAGTTTGACCTTTGCATATCAGTTTTACTTCATTTTTACAAAAATGCTTAGCAATAGGCATAGGAGCAGAAAGCGGGAGGCTAGCAGCGGTGCGATGGACTGCCCAGGATACCTGCAATGTCCCGTTTGATGAAGGAGACAGGTCCCATTCTCTTCTAAGAGTGTGTGCAGTTTGCCGGTGAACAGGGCATGGGATTTGCAGAAAGAGCATGTCATCTGCAGTGAGGGGGCCCCACTTGACAATCCCGCAACCTCCTGCCACTCCCAGCTTTGGAATCTGGAGCCGTGCTCATCTGCTCTGAGCTTGTTTCGTCGTTTGTAAAATGACAGTGATGTCAACATCCTTCAGCAGCCCTAATGAGCAGTTATTCATGTCATCCCTAGTTCACAGATGAGGAAAGTGAAGTTCCAAGAGCTTAAGAATCTTGCTCAAGATCTCGCAGCTGGAAAGTGGTCTGTTGCCCCAGAGTGTCCCTCCAGAGCCCTTACTTGTAACCACCTTGCTGCACGGCTCCCTCATTCATTCATTCATGCCTCCACCCGCCCATCACACAGGAGTACCAAGCGTCTACGATGTGCAGATGAACAAGGCAGGGTCCTCACCCCCTGGGAGGATAGCAGTGGAGTTGAGTCCAGGTTGCCAAGGGCCCCCAAAAGAGGAGTGAGGAGCCCTTGTGGGGCTTCTCAGGGACGGGTTGCCCTTTCCCGCCTCCTGGGTGCCCGACACTGAGCCTGGCACACCCCGGGAAAGTGCTCCATGAGCAGTGTGGACAGTCGGAGGCCTTGGCTTGCCTGGTTTGGGAGGCCGCACCTAGCTACTCCACTAGGGGGCAGGGTTGAGGCAGGAATGGCCGGAGCCATCCCCAGCTGGCCCCGGGGACTTTCAGGACAGCGTTGTCCTGCTGGAAGCAGTTTCTGTTCACTGCTTTGCTGAGGAGAGAAGCCCTGGGGGCTGTGAGAGAATGCAGGCCTGGCCGGTGCCCATGTCTTCCCCACGCTTGTTTCAAAGCGCTTCGGGTGCCTCTGAGTCAGCCACAGGTAACAAACACGTCTCTTCCCAACACCTCTGGCTCGTGCACCCCTAGGCACCTGTATCCCGGGCCATGGTGGGGGCTCCCCTTCAAGTGGGGCCTGGGACAGTGGTCCTGGGTCGATCACCTTCTCTGAAAGCTCTTCGCTCCAAACCCGTGAAAGGTGCCTGAGCCAGGTACATTCCCCTCCTTCCCCCACCACCCTGCCCAGAATCTTCCAAGGGTGGTTTCCAGAAAGTTGTTGGCCAGGCCGCATGTTATGGGATGTAGAAGGTTTTTGAGATTTTCTACTAATTGGTTTTATAAACATGCAGGCGGGGGAAGTCAACTTTACATGAAGAGGGTACAAGGGGCAAGAAGCCAGGTTTTTTCCCAAATAACGAGTCCTCGTTCATGTGTTCACTCATGCATTCACTCATTTGTCAATCTGTATATAAAGCATCTACTAAGTCCCACATGCAGTGCCCAGTGTCAGGGACAAAGCCTCCCAGAACATCCAGCCTCCAAGGAGACAGGAACGTAAAACAGGCAACCGCAGTATAAAGGTCAAAAACTACAGCCTGAGGGCCATAGACGGTTCATGACATTTTTATAAGGGCCTGCCCACTATATGATAACCCTGTTTGTCCAGGGAGGTGAAGAAATCAAGGGTCTTTTCGTCGGGAGCTACTCCGTTTGGTTTTCTCCCATTTTCAGTTGTTTTAACAAAACATCAAGGGTAAAATACATCATTTTCATTTAACTGCATAAGACCTGCTTACTGAGCAGGGGAAAGAATGCTGAATGTTCTCACAGTTTTAGAGAGTAGTGAGAAAACCACAACAAAAAATACTGAATACTATACACAAATTTAAACCGTGTTCTTTGCTAGAGACATATTTAAATATTCACACAAGTTAAGAGAATAATATAACGAACCTACATATGCATCAGCAGCTTTGATAATTACCAACACTTAGTTGATCTTGTTTCTTCTATTGTCCCCACACATGTACGGTTTTTTGTTTTGTTTTGTTTTGTTTTTGAGACTGACTCTTGCTCTGTCTTCTAGGCTGGCGTGCAGTGGCATGATCTCGTCTCACTGCAACCTCTGCCTCCAGAGTTCAAGTCATTCTTGTTCTTCAGCCTCCCGAGTAGCTGGGAGTACAGGTGTACACCCGGCTAATTTTTGTATTTTTTAGTAGAAACGGGGTTTCACCATGTTAGCCAAGCTGGTCTCGAGCTCCTGACCTCAAGTGATCCACCCACCTCAGCCTCCCAAAGTGCTGGGATTACAGGCATGAGCCATCATGGCTGACTGTATGTTTTTTTATTCTTGAAAATCTAGCGAATCCTAGACATCCTGAGATTTTTACCTGAAATTCTCCAGTGTGTCCCTAAATTGTGAGGAATTTTTAGGAAAAATGTAACCCCATGCAATTATCACACCAATAAATTTGTTACAATTTTGTAACTTTCTCTAGTTAATACCCAGTCCACATTCAAATTGCACTGTCCCAAATAATTTTTTTAACAGATGGTTTCTTTGAATCAAGATCATCTACATTTTAAGTAAGTAATTTAGTCCTCGTGATTATCCTAAGAAGCAGGCTGCTTTTATTATTAGTTTCCTCATTTTTTAGATGAGTAAACCGAGTCACAAAAAGGTAAAGGTCAGATAAATTTTCCAAAGCCCCTAGCAAATGGCAACGTTAAGATTTGAACCTTAGCCCTGGGACTCAAAGCCTCCATTTCTTAAGGCTTCACACCTAAGGGCCACCCTATAAGGTAACTCAGCATAGTCTAGGTAAGGACTACGAGGGTGAGATGGAGAGGGGAAGGGCCTGGGGCAGGAGTAGGAGCACAGAGTGCTTCCTAGAGGAGCAGACATTTGCACTGAATCCTAAAGGATGAGTGGAAATTGACGAGAGGCCGGGCAGAGAGGGCACTGAAGCTGGGGACATACATGAGCAGGGGTGTGCAGGTAGAAGCAACATGGCATGACACAGGATGACCAGTGGGCCATGTTGCTAAGGCTTAGTGTTCAAGGACACGGAGATGGCAGTCGGGCCCCAGGACAGAGGATGCTTACTCTCTCCCTTGGGGAAGACAGTGGTCTTTCCTGAAGTCCGTTTCCTGATCATCAAAACAACCCCATGAGGTCAGCACTGATGGCCCCAATTTGACAGATGGGGAAACTGAGACCCAAAAATGTTGCAACACAACAAGAAAATAACACAGTCAGCTGTTTTGACTCCAGGTCCCGTCCTCCAGCGACCTCTAAGGCACTCTGTTCTTGCCCGCTGTCCAGTTCATTCAAATAACCAAACGTAACCAAAGGCCTTTCACGTCCCAGGCCTGGGCTTGGCAGTGGCTATGGGTTGACCACAGAGGGGCCCAGTCATGGAGCCACAGTGAACGCAGACATGGGTGGAAGAATGAAGCTCTTTGTTATCATTGAGCTCAGGCTTGTTCCACCTACAAGGGTGGAGTGGGGTAGTGGGGATCATCTTCCAGTCTCCTGAGCTCCTTCCCTGGAGGGGAGAAGCCCTGGGCTCCATTCCTCATGCTGAAGCTGGTGGCCCTGGACAAGTCACTTTCTCTGTAACAAGAGCAGGCTGGGATGAAGGGATCGCTGTGGGCCTTCCACATCTGACAGTGATTCGTGGATCAGGGAAATAAAGACGGGATAAAGTCTATCTGTCCTCCCTCCATCACCCAGAGCACGACTCCATCTCCCTTCCCTCCTCCTGCTTTGGGTCCCTGGCTCAGATGGGGACAAACAGAACTGGCCTAAGGGACTGACACACAAGTACACCCCTGGGAGCTGGTCTGGGCAGCCTGCTTGGGGCACATGGTGGTGTTCTGAACCTTGGATGCCGTGGAAGTGCGTAAAACTCTCTGTGCCTCAGTTTTCTCCTCTTTAAAATGAGGCTAATAGGAGCTCCTGCCACACAGGGCTCTCGCGAGCATCAGATGAGACCTGTGGGAAGGGGCTCGCCGTGGGCCTTGGCTCACATTAAGGGCTGGCTCTTTGATCATCTAAGAGCCAAAGTTTGCAAGTGTCAGGAGTTGGCCACTGGAGCACAGGGCCAGAAACAGTTGTCAAGGGAGTCAACCAGCATGCATGCCTGTGTGTGCGTGTGTGTGTGTATGTGTGTGTGTGTAGGGGACAGATTTAAATACAAATAGCATGGCTGGGAAGACGGGTGGCTGCAGTCTCACTCCATGCAGCGCCTACCAGCTCTGTCGTCCATGAGCTCCCAAAAGGACCATGAGGCAACACTGTCTAATCTCAAAGCACCTTGACATTTTCCGTCTAATTATGGCTCCTCCAAGCCCCTTCTCGACACATGCTCCACACTCAACCTCTTTCTTAGTCCTCTTTTTTAGTCCTAAGGTCTCTGTGACATGGGCATTTACATCCATTTTACAGATGAGACACTGAGGCCCAGGAAATGTCAGGGCTTGGGGCTGGGATGTGGTGGAGCTGGCTCTTGACCCAGGCTGTATGCTGCCCGCCTCCTCTTCACCACTGCACTACCCTGCCTGGAGCACAAGCTTGGGCAGAGGGGCGTTCTTCTTGTTTCCCTTTTCAGATAAAGACACTGAAGCTCAGAGATGCTGCAGAGACCCCGGTCTCCTGACTCCTCATTCTGTACTCCAGAACCAAGCCCTTAAGCTACTGCTTGCCATTCAGTCCTCTTAGCAGTTGGATCCAGGCCCTCTTGCCAGATTCCCTCCTGTTCCTCCCCAGCATGAAGCTTCCACTTAAAAAAAATCAGGGGTGTTCCCTCCCTGCCTCCCCCATCTCCTATACACATATTCTCTCCAGCCCACACCAGGTCTGGTTCTCGCTTTAATTCATTCTGTCAGGAAGTACACCGTGAAAACTTGCAATGTGCAGGCATAGACGGTGACAGAGCAATGGAACAGGCAGGGTGTATGGGCAAGCCTGGCAGAGGACACAGCATGTGCAAAGGCCCCAGGGCAAGAGAGCACAGGTGGTCAGGGAGCGACAAAGGGCTTGGCTTTGCAGGAGGGTGGGGGGAGGAGGGAGGGTGGCTCAAACACAGGGCAAGGCCAGCAGAGAGTCCCAGCTGGGCGACGTGTTTCCTTCTGCGTGGGCAAGAACAGGAACCATGGGTGCCCACAGGAGGGCGTCTGCAGCTCCATGTGGGGAGGCCACCATTTCCGATGGCTTCAATTTCATGAATCAGAGAAGGATGGGGAAGGCATCTCAGAGTGAAGGAATAGCTTGGCCATGTGCACAGAGGTGGGACTCAGGAGTATTTGACAGCGAGGCTCATGAAGTAGAAAAGAAAGTGAATGGGAGAAGAACCAAAGGAAGAGGCTGGGAAAACAGGCTTGTGTAGGAAGAGCAGGGAGACAGCCTAATTGGGAAACCACTGAGATGGTGGGACCCCTCGGACGTCAAGGTGCTGATGGGATTTTCAGTTTTATGAGGATGCTGTGGGCCAGGAACACAGCTACACTTTGAGGGTTGACAAAAGAGACGTGGGCTGAAAGGAGACTATTTCTGGACACTGTAAGAGGGACAAAGCACATCTAAATAGACACCTAGAGCAAGGAACACACATTTTGGGCACTGACAACCCCTTTCTAGAGAAGCAGCAGCGTGAGCTCCCTGCTGCTTGTTAAATGGTGGATCTGCCCGATGGATGAATGAGTGGACTCTCGGAATATACGGTGGCTCCAGCTGGAAGCCAGCTTGGGGATCAAGTCCAATCTCCTCACTTTCAAGATGAGAAAATGAGCACAGAGAAGGCAAGTAGCTTGCCTAAAGCCACACAGCAGGGACTATTTCCCCCTGGTCTTCTAGCTGTCTAGGCGAGGAGTCTACCGTTCTGCTCTGAGGGCAGGGGTATGAGTCCCTGCTCTCTCAGGATGTTCCCCTACTCTTAAAGTTATCCCCCTCCATCCCCTCCCAGCTATGGGCAGGCTCATAGCACACATGCCTTTCTCCACTCCCAGACTCAAAGCAGGATTCCTAGAGGTGCAGGGTGGACCCCTCCCTTCCTTTCCTTTGGGCCTGGGCTCTCGTTTTCTCTCACCCCACCCCCTACCCCTAATCAAGACTTAGCAGATCCACACTCAAAGCCCCAAGCCTGAACTTGCCTCCAGATTGGAGTCCGTGGGGTGGGCGGGCTCAGATTTCATCGCATCCCCTGGAATGCCCATCATTCACATTTGCGAGGCAGTCTCTTCTCCCTTAACTCTGTCTCTCTTCCTTCTTTCATACAGAGGAGGAGGAGGAGGAGGGGAGCTGCCTGGTTAATGGAATGTCAGAGCTGGGGGAGAGACTAGAGTCTATCCCAGTCATTGATGTTTGAAATCAAGTGTACACAAGAAGCATCAGGGTGCTGGTTAGTGTGCAGATGCGTGAGGGTGAGGTCTTTCTTTCTTTTCTTTTTTTTTTTTTTTTTGAGACGGAATCTCGCTCTGTTGCCCAGGCTGGAGTGCAGTGGCACGATCTCGGCTCACTGCAAGCTCCGCCTCCCGGGTTTACGCCATTCTCCTGCCTCAGCCTCCCGAGTAGCTGGGACTACAGGCGCCCGCCATCTCGCCCGGCTAGTTTTTTTGTATTTTTTTTTTTTTTAGTAGAGACGGGGTTTCACCGTGTAGACCAGGATGGTCTCGATCTCCTGACCTTGTGATCCACCCGTCTCGGCCTCCCAAAGTGCTGGGATTACAGGCTTGAGCCACTGCGCCCGGCCGAGGGTGAGGTCTTTCTAGGAATTCTGGTTCAGGGTTCCAGAACATGCTTTTCACCATCTCCCGTGTTCTCTGAGCTTCCTCCCCTGAGTCCTAAACATACGCCTTTCTGCTAATATAAACATACCCCTTTCTGTTCCACACTGGAATCATCCTCCAGTTTAAACACAGAGAGGCCACTCACCACCACACCTCCAGAAACTGGAAGTGGCTGGGCATATACTTGAGGCTGTTGGGGTCCATGAAAAAGAAAACAGGCTCAGAAACTCACAGTTGGCATCAAGGGACCATGTCATCCTGACTCAGGTTAGTAAGACATGCCTTACCTACAGGCACCATCATCATCATCATCTTCATCATCATCATCATCATCATCATCATTTCTTTCTCCTACACAATAACCCAAAAGTGTTCATTGACCCTCTAAATGTGCCAGGTAAGCTGGCCAGGCTATGGAATCTGTGGCATCTTTAGAACACATGCCCGGCATTGAGTCAGGGCAGCCCGCCCATCAGCCTGCCCGTCAGCCTGCCCCTCCTCCCAGCCACCTGGCCTGAGGCCTTTATAGGCGCCTGCTCACTGAATTGGGCCTTGCTTGCAGCTGGTGCATCCACCCAAGTTGGAATCCCTCATCCTGCTATTGAAACAATGGAATCCTCCCCTTGGGTGTTCTGGGGTCTTATATGCTTTGTTTCTGCTTCATTCAACACCCCTGAGAAGCCAATAGTACTAATATTAATATATTCCTTTATACAGAGATGATCCTGGCTCAGAAAAGCTGGGCTACTTGCCTGAGGGTGCACAGCCCGTTAGTGGAGAAGCCGGGATTAGAACTCTCGGCATTTCTCCCTCCCCACCTGTTATCATAGCCTTAGGCACACTTGTGTCTTTCTAGGCCAACACTGTCTAGTAAAATACAATGAGAGCCATAGATGAAACTTTACATTTTCTAGTAGCAGTGTTAAAAAATAATAAGAAACAGACGAAATTTAGTGGAATAATAGGTTTTGTTTAACCCAGTATATTCAAAACATTATCATTTCAATATGGAGTTAATATAAAAATTATTAATGGGAATATTGTGCTCCTGCATTCATACCATGTCTCTGGAATCAATGGTGTATCTCATGCTTCTGGAACATCTCAGCTGGGAACAGCCTCATTTCAAGTACTGAGTGGCCTCCTGCCGCACGTGGCTACTGACTGGCCCTTGCTGGTCTAGATAACAGCAACACCCCTGCCTCATAGGTGTGTGCAAAAGGGCACTGTGCCCACAGTAGAGTGGGCACATGCTCGGTGTGAACCCTTGCCATCATCCGTATCACAGGGATGCAGAGCACACCACAGTGTCCTTGAATGGGGGGACAGTTGTGCTGAAGGCTTGCTTTGAAACCCCCACAGTGACCCTGCCGGGCTCGCTTTGCTTCCTGGCTGTGGTTGGCACCCTTCTCAGCCCCTCCCAGGAACCCACCTGCTTTGCCATCCTTGCTCCCATATCAGAGCCCACCTCCCTTGGAGTTTGCCTCCCTGCTGCCCAGAGGATGGCTGAGGTTCCTGGGAAGATCCCTGGGTTGCTGTTTATACAAAGCCAAGGGCAGCCTCCTGGCATGTAGGTGCTTTGCTGGCACAGAGCAGGAGCCTTTTCTAAAACCTTGGGGTGGTGTTGGCCGGGGGGCTTGCTGTGGAGCCAAGAGTGCTACCCAGCCCACAAGGCCAGGAGTGCTGCCCAGCCCACAAGGCCAGGAGTGCTGCCCAGCCCACAAGGTAGCATTTTGTCTCTCAAGGAGCTGGTTGGGCGGAGGCCTGTTCCCATGCCCACCCCTTCTCCAAATGCCATGCCGAGGGGGAAATGCCTTTCAGTGCCGTGCTCGTGCCAGCATCCAAGATAAAATGTGGGCTGGAGGGGCCCTGAGCTGACAGCAGGGGGTTCAGGGAGCCCAAGGAGGTTCTGGGTGGGGAGTTGGGGGTGTGGGGCCTGGATGGGGTTCGAAATCTTCACTCAGATTCCAACTCTAAACAGGAGGTGTGAAAAGACATATTGTTCACATTCTGTGTTTTCTAAAGGGGATATTTTGCCATATACTTGACCCACATTATTCTGCAGTTGCTTCTGGAAGCAGAGAATGAGTTTGTGTCTCACACCCAAACACAAAGTTCACACACACACACACCACACCACACACGCACACCACACACACACAAGCACACCACATACACACTCAATACACACACACCACAAACGTGCACACACCACACACAAGCACCAAGCACACACACACACAAGCACACCACATACACACTCAATACACACCACACACATACACACCACACATACACACACACACCACACCACACACACACAGACCACATACGCACTCACACACACCACACACATACAGAGACATCACACACACACCACACACACAAACACACCACATCCACACTCAACACAAACACCACACACTCACACATACGACACACATACCACACACACCACACACACATGTACCACACACACCCCACACACAACAAACACCACACACACACACCACACATCCCCCCCACA